>NW_006783957.1:2207724-2233075 GCF_000442215.2 Lipotes vexillifer
GCAGGGGACACGGGTTTGTGCCCCGGTCCGGGAGGATCCCACATGCCGCGGAGCGGCTGGGCCCGTGAGCCATGGCCGCTGAGCCTGCCCGCCCAGAGCCTCTGCTCCGCAGCGGGAGAGGCCACAACGGTGAGAGGCCAGCGTGAAAAAAAAAAAAAAAAAAAAACAAGCAAACAAACAAAAAGTTCTTCAGACTGAAGGGAAATTATATTAGATTGAAACTTGAATCACCAGGAAAGTATGAAGAATATCAGAAATGGTATATATAAAGTATTATTTTTAAAATTTTTGGTCTTTTTCCTCTTCTTTCTAATTTATATGAATATTTAATTAAAATATAACATTGTTCCATGAGGTCTATAACATATGTAGAGTTTTATATATACATATATAGTAAAACATAAGAGGGTATAAATGATCTGTAAAGTTACTTTTAATATTTTAAGGGAAGTGTTACAACATTAACTCTGAGTAATATTATTCCTAGAGTGACCACTATAAAGAAAATGGAAAAGTTTAACTAAATATCCATCTGGAAAAAATAAATCAAATTAAAATATACTTTATGCAAGGAAAGGCAAAAAAGCGAAACAGAGGGAAAAAAGCCAGAGACAAATAGAAAAAAATATGAGGGTAAACTCAATTATCTCAACAATTACACTAAATGTTAACAGATTAAATCTCTAATTAAAGGGCAAAATATCAGAATGATACACGGGACATAATTTAAATGTAAAGACACAGATATTTTGGAAGTAAACCAATGGAAAAAGATATGCCATGGAAACAATAAATAAAAATAGCTGGAGTGGCCACATTCATTCAGATAAAATAGATGTCAAGACAGAGTTGTACTGGAAACAGAGGAGCATTTGGTAATGATAAAAGTATTGATATATCAGGAGAAATTTACAATTATAACTGTTTATGCATTTAATAATAGAAATTCAAAATATATGAGTCAACAATTGACTAAATTAAGGGAGAAACAAACATTTCACCAGCATAATTGAGGATATGATCACTACTGTCTCAGTAAATGAAAAAATAGTAGGTCCAAAGATCAGTTTAAAAAAAAGGACAACTGGGGCTTCCCTGGTGGTGCAGTGGTTGAGAGTCTGCCTGCTGATGATGCAGGGGACACTGGTTCGTGCCCTGGTCTGGGAAGATCCCACATGCTGCGGAGCGGCTGGGCCCGTGAGCCGTGGCTGCTGAGCCTGTGCGTCCGGAGCCTGTGCTCCACAACGGGAGAGGCCACAGCAGTGAGAGGCCTGTGTATCGCAAAAAAAAAAAAAGGACATCTGAACAACCATAACAACCACAGTGACCTAACTGATATTTTAGAAGACTACACAGACAACAATAGAATACACATTTATTTCAAATGCAGATGGTATTTGCACCACTGTATAACATATGCTGGGCCATAAGACAAGTCTCAATACTAGAAAAAAGGAAAAGGATACAGACCATGTGCTCTGAACACAGAGGAATTAAATTAGAAATCAAACATAAGATATCTAGTTAAAACCAAGATATCTGGAAATTAAAAACAGGCTTTTGAATAATGAAAGGCTGATTAAAAATATTTTCAACTAATTGAAAATTTAAAAATTATGATAGTCACTTAAAACAGTGCTTAGAGGTAAATTTATAGCCTTAAATATTTGTATTTAAAAAATTAAAAAATATCATATAATAATCTAAGTTTTCACTTTAAGAAACTAGAAAAAGGACAACTTAATCTCCAAGAAAGTTGAAAGAAGGAATTAATAAAAGTAATAGCTAAAATCAAAGAAGGAAGAGGTGAGTAAATAATTGGAAAAATCAAAGAAATACAAAGTTATGAAAGATCAACAAAATTGATAAAGTTATAGCTGGACTGACCATGAAAAAATAGAGAAAACACAAATTATGATGTCAAATCTGGGATTGTGAGTGTCAGGACATCACTTAAATTCCTACAGACATTAAAATGATAGTAAGATAATATTGTCAACAACATTATGACCAAAAAATTGACAACTTAGAATAAATGGTCAGATTATTTGGAACATGTAAATTACCAAAATGGAACCTTGAAAATAAAAATGTGGATTGACCTATATCAACCTTAAAAATGGAATATGTAATTAAACACTTTCCACAAAGAAATTTTAGGTCCAGCTTTCTTCACTGATAAATTCTACCAAAATTTAAACAATAAATAGTACCAATCCTACACAAATTTTTATAGAAACAGGAAGAAGAAACACCACAACTGATTTTTAAAAAGAAATAAAAGACATACAGATTGAAAAGAAAGAGGTAAAATTGTTATTATTAGCAGATGACATAACTATATAAAATTCTAAGGGATCTACAGAGAAAATCTACTATAACTAATAATTTAACAAGGTTGCAGAATACAAGGTCTATATTCAAATCAACTTTATTTCTATATATTAGCTATGAATAATTGAAAATGAAAGTAAAAACGTTATTACAGTGGTATAAAATATAATGCAAATAAATTTAATAAAAATGTAGAAAAGCTCTACACTGAAGATTACAAATTATTGCTGAGGGAAATTGAGGAGAACCTAAGTAAATCTGGAGATATTGTTTTCATGGATAGAAATATTCTACTGGGGTGGCAATTTTCCCCAGAATGATTTAATCACAGATAAAGTACTAACAGTCATTTTTGAAAAATCTGGCAGACTGTTAATAAAATTATCTGGCAAAATAAAGGATCTAGAATGGACACAATAATTTTAGAAAAGAGAAATAACATTAAGTATTTCAGCCCACTTGATTTCAAGAATTATTATGATATCTATCTATTTATCTATCTATCTTGATATACGTATCTGTGTCTATATCTAGATATGCATACATATACCTATGCATACACAACTGTAAAATTTCATTGAAACATTATAGCGTCCAAAAATAGACACAGAAATATATGTTCAATTAATTTTCAACAAAGGTGACAAAGTAACTCAATGGGGATAGGATAATATATCCATTAAATGGCTCTGGAACTATTAGATATACATATGCAAATATTTCTTAAACAAGATACAAAAGCACAAGTCATAATAGAAAAATATATAAAGTGTGAAAGAGACTTCGTTAATATTAAAACTTGCTTTTTGAAAGACACTATTAAGAAAAATAAAAGGTCAAACCCAAGACTGGAAGAATGTATAATAATATATATACATGCAAAATATATATGTCATAAAAGTTCTATACCAAAAATGTGTACTCAGTTCTTTCAACTCAATACTAAGATGACAACTTAATAAAATAAATAAGCAAAACATGCAGAGACACTTCACAGGATAAGATATACAAGTGACTAAAAAATATTTATGAAAAGATGATCCCATGTTGCTTGCTCTTCATTAAGAAATTGGAGACACACCCACAAGAATGACGAAAATTAAAAAGCCTGGCAATTCCAAATGTTGACAAAGACAGGAGAAATTGTAACTCTCATACATTACAGATGAAAATGCAAAATGGTTCATTCAATCTGGAAAACAGTTTGAAAGTTTCTTATGAAGTTAAACATATACCTACCATATGACCTATCAATTCGACTCTGAGGTATTTATTCAAGTGAAGTGAAAACAAAGACAGGTATGTGAATATTCATAGCAGTTTTATTTATGGTAACCCCAAACTGCAAATCACCCAAATGTCTATTAACTAGTGAATGGATAAACAAATCCTGGTATACTCATGCCTTGGAATTCAATTCAGAAATAAAAAGAATGAGCTACTGAAACACACAAAAGCATGGATGAATCTCAAAAGTATTTTACTAAATGAAAGAAGCCAGACACAAAAGACTACGTAGTGTATAATACAATTTATATCAAGTTCTATAAAAATCAGTACTTGAGTGACAGTAAACAAATCCATGATTGCCGGGGATTAGAGATGGAATAGTTTTCATTGCAAAGTAGAATGAGGAAATCTTTGGGGAGATATAAATAGTCTATATTTTCATTGTGGTAATGAATACACAATAATATACATTTACCAAACTTCAGCAAATAGCATGATTTAAGAGGGTGTGATTTATTGTACATAAATATTACTTCAATAAACCTGATTTTAAAAAATCTTTGCAGTTTTATGATGTGGATGCTGAAACAATATACTATTTAATTATAACATTAAACACACAAAATTTGATGCACTACATTATGGAAATTATTGAGGAGTTGAATTTGTACTAAATGATTATAAATGAGATGATCTAAAATATTTCAAAATAGTTATTTAATATACTGGATAGTTTTACTGTCCATTCCATCATTTTAATGATGTTTAGCTGAACACACACATTCTGCTTGAATTAGTAAGTAAGCTGAAAAGTACCACTGAGTTACATAGGTAACAGTTTTATTCTACCATTCACCCCAGAAATGCATGTTAATCATTGAAACTTACTAAAACTCATTTATTTACTGTCCTCTATTTTACTTAAAATGAATAAAGTAATGCAGAAAAAATATTTTAGTACCAAACACACAGTCCAGTTTTCATACAATTGTCTTGTGGTGGTAACTGTCATAATTTAGCAAATCTAATAAAAATAGCATGTTTATGGTCAGAAAAATCTCATTTTGTATCCTGATTGTATTTACATATGATCTAAGAAAAATTACCTTAAAGTATAAAACCTGAGTTTACAACAGTAAAAACTTAAGATTATTTACCAATGCCTTAATTATTTCTGTATATATTTACCACAAAAATAGTGGCTTAAAACAACACAAATTTATTATCTTAGAGTTCTGGAGGTCAGAAATTTAAAATCAGTCTCACTGTACTGTAGGCAATAGTCTCAGTAGGGCTTGTTTCTTCTGGAGTCTATAGGTGATGTCAACTGGAAAAAAAAAAGCACAACCAAAAGTTAAGAATTATGTTTTATTTGGTGGATTTTCTGAGGACTGAAGCCCAGAAGGCAGCCTCTCAGATGGCTCTGAGGGACTATTTCAAAGAGGTGAGAGAGGAACTAAGATATATAGGAGTTTTGCAACAAAAACTGGTAGTCAGAACATCAGTAGATTACTGTTAGTTAAAGGAAACCAGATATCTCAAGTTAGTGAATTTAGCAGTTTTTCTGTGTGAGGAGATGCAAGAGTCTGGGCTCATTGAAATTGTCCCTTTGATATGCACCTCAGCTGTCTAGGGCCAGTATCCTGTGCTTTCCCATCCTGAGTGTCCTCAGGGGGCACTGTTGGAAGTGGTCGCAGTGACTGAGGGCTTGGCAAACAGGCAGCCTGCTGGTCTCCATCCTGAGTTCCCTCAGGGCTCACAGTCTAGGGCAGCTGTAGTGGCTTGATGGCTGCAACATCCTTTGTTTACTGATGGCAGGCAACATTTTTCATCCATAGCAAGAATCCATTTCCTCCTGTCTTTTCCAGCTTCAAGAGGCCACCTGCCTTCCTCCTGGCCCCTTCTTCCACCATCAAAGCCAGCAGTGCACTTTTCTTTCCTCCCTCTTATAAATACCCTTGTGGTTACAATGAGTCCATTGGGATCATCCAGGATAAACTCCCCACCCCAAATCCTTAAAGCAGTCAGATCTGCAAATTTCCTTTTGTCATAGAAGGTAATCTATTCCCAGATTCTGGGAATTAGGACAGGGATATTTTGGGAGTGGCTGTCGTTTAGCCTACCACAACTGGCAGCCCTGAATTTTGCTGTCAGCTGGGCTTTCAATGGTGACTGAGAAAAATAAGGTCCTTGACCTCCAGAGCTTTACAGTCTAGTAGGAATTTTAGTAAATCCTAGCAAGGTGAGGTAGGACAAACTATAATCTATAGGAAGTGGCTGGTACAAAACACTTAAATAGTTACAACATTTAACAAAGGAAAACTAATAAATATAATTTTTTATATTATAAAAATACACATTAAAAAGTAGTAATAATTAAGAAATTAATTCAGAAAATGTAATTCAGAAAATGTTTCTGTAAAAATTAGAAGAAAAGATGTGATCAACAGCAAAGAGGGAATGTCATTTCAGTAGTGATTTTTGTAATTTTTTTCTAATTGTCTGTTTATGCACAATAAAATTAAGTAAATGTATTTGATAGCTTTCTTTGAGCACTTTTACTGGCTGTATTTACTCTTCACTCAAAAAAGGATATTTATTTTGAAAGATAGATCCACAGTTTGGTGGATGAGCTATTGGAATTGGGAGAGCATGCCCAAAGTGGTTAGTTAGTATATAGAACTTTTAGCATAAGTTTTGATCTCCAGGAGACAGCTGTGAGAGGTGGCTTGAAGGGAGATCTTAGCTCCTGGCCCAGGACTTGGACCTGGGTAGCCTGGATGAAAACCAGGAATCATAGCTTCTAGATCAGCAAGGGCTAGAGGCTAGAAACAAAGTTCCCCTGGCTCTTGCCCCGTTTGAAAGCAAGAATGTTTCAAGGAGGCAAAAAGTGTAAAAACAGGTACAAAGTTTATTAGAGACACAGCACAACAAGTGGGAGAGCACACAGAGAAACATTTTGTTTAGTTAAGACAGAAGCAAGGCAGAAATACACACCCGGTGAAAAAGGTGTGTTCCTCCTCCCTGATGAGGAAGATTACAGTAAAGAGGCGGTTAAATCATTTACATAGGGCAGTTCTTCCAGGTCTTTGTTTACCTTTGGCCAATTATCTTGTTTCTTTTTCCACACCTGACCTGCCCTAGGACCCTCCCCAGCATGTGTGCACATCTTTTAGCCAAGACGGATTCCAGCACAGAGGCCTGTGGGAGGCTTTGCATCACCTATTATGGGGTGGCGTCCCCTCCTTTTTGATTCCCCCCCCAAACCAGGAGCCTTCCTGTGCATGTGTAGTCAGAGAGATCTCCTTGACCTCAAGAAAGAGAAATATGTGCTCTCTCTTTTATCTCGGCATGACTCAGCTCCTCTCTGCCCTTCCATTACTGTTACCTTAAAGTGTCCACCAGAGGCAAAGTCCAGCTATTTACTTTGTTCCTGTTGTTATTTCTATCTGGAAGTGTAAACCGGAGGCTGGCTGTAAACGTCTAAGCTGGAGCCCATCTATTTCTTGCCTCAAGAAATATAAACAGGAGGTTAGTTGTAAATGTCTAGCCTGGAGCCCATCTATCTCCCGCCTCAGTTTAACTAGAGTCAAGGCCTTCTAGTACAGTGCTTTTAAGAACAAAAGTAGTTTGTGAGGTTCTGGGAGAAGACCAGGGAAGAAACTGTTAAGCCTAATGGCGTCTCAATTAGCTGACCAGTACATGTAATCCAGGTTGTCATGGTGATGGTGGTGGTAAGAGAGGAAAGCAAAGTCCCTAAGGAGTGCCACTGCCACATCCCATCATTTCAGTTAAGCCATGATCTGAAGAGCTTTGTCTCCAGTATTGTATAAGGTGGTTTTCTTTGCCAGAGATATGTTTTTGACAGGAACCTGAGTTTTTAGTTACCTTATTAAAATATATAGGATAGGGATAATTGCATCTATATATATATATTCATATATATTGTAGATTCTTAAGGGTAAACTCAAAAATAAATTCACTGCAGTTAAGCATCATCACTTTAATGTTTCCAAATTATTTCTTTCAATATTTTTTTTTTCTTTCTAACCAATCAAGAATTTTACAGCTACTACTTTGGAAAATTTGATGACATATGAATTTTATCCTAGTTTCTAGCTGGCTTTAATGTGTTAAGCAGCCAGGTAACATTGTTTCAAGATGTCTTATAGCCCTGGTAAGAATTCAAGTATACTTTTTCCCTATAATTTATGTTGAAAATTTCAAAGATAAAGAAGAAAATTGAGTGAACAGTTTTATCAGCATACATGAATATTATATTACCAAAATTATTTATGTTTTGCCATATTTAAAAAATCTTTTTAGGTAAATATATACAACCATTTTTTTCTCTGGTGAACCATTTGAGAATAAGTTGTAGATGTAATGGCACTTTACCCCTAAGTACTATAGCATGAATTTTCTAAGAACAAAGATAATCTGTGATAAAACCACAGTACAATGATCACATTCAAGGAATTTAGCATTAATAACAAATTCATGTTTGCTCAATTCGCTAATAGGTCTTATAGCATTTTAAAAACAGAATCCAATTAAAGGTAATACACTATGTTTAGTTTTCATGTTTCTTTAACTTTCTTTAATCTAGAATAATTCTCCAAGCTTTTATTTCTTTCAGAGCATTGATAATTTGGAAGAACCTAGGTCAGGTGTTGGGTAACTGAATTTGTCTCTTTCCTCATGATTAGATTTACATGATGGGAGCTTGTACCATCATTGGTGTCTTTGAGTTGGGTCACTGGTTTTCTTCATTGTTAAAGTATCATTTCCTCCTTGTAATGAATAATCTACAATATGATACTTTGTCTCATTACCTTACTTCTCAACAATTTTTACTCAATGATTTAGTAGCCATTCCTGATCCTTGCCTCAACCAATTATTACTTGGATATTTTGCATTTATCATGTGGCATCCCTCTGGGGGGAAAATAATTTTTTTTCTTCTCTCTTTTCTTATTTTTATTATGGTTATGGACTCATGGGTTTTTAAAAAATGTATTATAATTTATTACTGTCATGACTCTTTAGAGTCTCAAATTTTCCAATGTATGTCAGTGAGAACCCATCAAACTGGTTCTTGTGCCCTTTTGAAATGTCTGTATCAGGTTTTTTGAATTTCCTTATTTTCTGGCATAGTAAGATATTTTAGGCACTCCATCCATGTTTCCTTCCCTATATCTGGAACAGGTGATTTCTCCAAAGAACCTTTTTTGCTTTTAGCAGGAGATGGTATTATAGCCCAATATCTGGGTGTTAGGTGTGCTAATTGCTACTGGGCTATCATTGTTTCTAGGTACTTTCAATAGACTGAGCAAGAAAATAACACTAATTTTTTTCTTGGTTCCTACTGATACCTTCACAGCCAATTTAACAATACAGGGATAATTATCTCCTCCATCCACATTTATATCAGCATTCTCCGACAATAATCACACCGGTTTCTCTAAATATCAATATATTTATTAATTTATTCAATTTACTCAGTATAATAAACATATTTATTCAATATAATTTATTTTAATATAATAATACATACATTGTATGAAAAGAGTTTTGGGAATTATTAAACCAATATTACTAACAATGACACATTTTAAACCTAGTTCAAGATTGCTTTGGAGTTCCTTTTGCAATTAAAATATATCCAACTGATGTTGTATAATCATATCATTGTGTTAAAAATTTTGATTATTTTTTTCTTGTTCTGTTTTCAATTTTATATACAATCAAGCTTTTCTGTTTATGGTTATATTTAATCATATTCCCACCATTGCTCTTAATTCAATTTTGTTTTATGAATATGTAAAACAACAATGTACAAATTCAAAGCCATAGTAAAAAGTATGCTCAAAATAGTGTACTTCATTCTGCACAATTAGATTGTTAATCTATTTTGGGTTACTTCTTCATTATGACATAAAGAATGGATTCAAATTTACCTATTCTCTGTTGGCTGTCCAGTTGTCCAGGTACCATTCATTGAAAAATTCATCTTTTTTATTGATTTGAGATGCCAGCTATTCATATATACATTCATATGGAATTTTGTTTATTGGGCTGTCTATTCACTGTTGGTACCAACATGCTTAGTTTCTTTTAACAGGTGAGTGAAGCCAAATTACATTTATGATGTAACTGATATCTTTAGTTTCAAACCAGTCATGTTATTTTATATTTACTGTACATATGTTACTGGTTTTGCATCTATTCTCCACATTGTCCTTTTTTATATCTCTTTATCTATATATTTTTAAATTCAAAATGGTTTTGTATTTTTTAGTCCAGTGGTTACCTTTATATTAAGACCTCATAAAATGCCCTAAGTCCCAGTCTTTCTGGATTAGTTTTCTACACTGGAATTTTCAGTGTTACCAGATATTTTATTACTCCAACCTGTTATAGGTGTAGTGCAATGAGACTATGCCATTTTCAACTTTCTCTAGACCTTATACTCACATCTTTTATTTCCTTTTTGTTGGAGCACAGAATATTTAATTATTATTCTTTTTCTTTGTCCCCATCTTACTTTAGCCCTAGATATATTATTAGATAAATGCATTGCTTTCTATCAGTCCTTTTGCCAGAATTTCCCCCATCAAACCTTGGTGGCAAAGCTTGTTCTCTAGGCAATTAATAAAAAGTGTTCAAGAATGTGCTATTCCCTGAGTTATTGCGCATTTCAAACTCTTTTCCCAAGGTCTTGATACTTACAGCACAGCTTTGTTGAATATGAAGTCCTTGGCCCATCCTTTCAGTTTTAAATTTCTTACAAATCTGATGCATTTCATTCTTGTGTTCTATATTGCTCTGAAATATCTGCCGTCAAGTTAATTTTCTTTTTATCCTCCTCCTTCTTCTCCAGCTCCTCGAATTTCTTTTTTCCTTTGTAAACGCCTTAGTATTGTTTTCCCGGGGATCCTGAGGTTTTCTTTGCTTGTTTCTTTGTTTGTTAAAGTCTAATCATTTTACTATGATAGAATATATTGCCAAGTTATTAATTTCCACAGATATACCCTGGACCTTTTCTATATGAGATTTGACTCTTTATTTCTAGAAAATTTTCTTAGATAGTTTAAATATATGTTCTGCTTCATTGTTTTTTCTTCTTTATGGACTCTGAATATAATATAGCTTGTATTTTTGTCTTGTATAACAATCAATGATTCCATTTACTTCTTATTTTATTTCATTTTCCTATTCTTTATATCCCTTTATTTCATTCCTTTAGTCTTGACTATTGTCATGACTTTCTTCACTGATGTTTGTAATTTCATGTTTATTTTTAATATTATTTTAAGTTATTTAAAATGTGTTCCTTTATTAAACGTAATACTTAGTTCACATCTTCCTTTTCCTTCTCTTCTGCCCTCAGTTTGTGACATTGTGACACAGGGATTTTATCACATGCAAAAAATTATTTAAGGATTTTTGGGGTTATAATTTTCTTCTGCTTTATGCATGATTTTTAGGGCGGAATTTTCATTAGCTGAAATGAATTATTTGTCATATTCTGTTTCTTCTTACAATGTATTTGTATGAATGATCCCCCCAGCACCCCAAATCAGAAATAATAGTGGTATCTGTGGATGCTGAGGATTTGGGTTAGTTTATGTCACAGGTTAGGTGACTAAGCAACAGAATCTGAAATAGAATTTAGCCTTCAGAATATTTATTAAGGCACACCCTTAAGATTGACACCTGTGACAGGTAGTGGAAGAAAGCAATTGTGGGCGGCAGAGGGAGAAATAGAGTTGTAATACAGTTGTCCCCATGGAATGATCTGGAGCTACAGTGGTCTTTCAACATTGTCCCAGTAAGGGCAGATGACCAGGTCTTCATAAAGACTTATTTCAAAAATCTTGAGTGTGAGCTACCTGGGGAAGGAAAATCACCTTTGATTAGGCAGCTCTCCACATCTTGGGTAATCCCTGAAGTGGCTGACACCTGAATCTGTCTGTCAGTAGTATTGATATAGTAGAATATAGTTTCATTAAACAGATTTTGTTCACTGGGGAAGAGAGGAATACTTTCATATGTCTGTCTCAGGATTCCTTATTGTTTCTGTAAAGCTTTTACTTATTCCACCTGCTTCCTTTCCCTTCAGTGTCAAATCTCCAAAGAGCATTTTTCATTCTAGTTTAATCCCATACATCCCCCAAAGCACTGCTTCCTCTATAATCTCATGGAATTTCAGGCCTCTTTCTTTCAATTCCCTAGTTGTTTTGGTTTGAACTCTCTGGGAAAAAAATAAAATTCTCCAAAGGAAGCTGGCAAGGAAGTTTAGAAAGGAAACTAGGAAAGAGAGGAGGCCAGGTGAGCTTGTGATATCTGGCAAAGTTCTGTAGATCCTTAACATTGTCTCAATCATCAGCAATGATGGCAGACTTTCATATTCCACACTCTGCAATCATTGGTTAAGGGTCACCTTTAGTTCTTTATGCCTGCAAGACAAAGGGCTCCACAAGCCTAGCAGAAGTCCTCTGAAAAGGCAGTTCTGATGTTGACTGTTGGATGGAGTGGAACAGAGATGCTAGTGCATAAAAATACCATAAAAGGAAGGTCAGAGGACCTTGGTGAAGGGCTGCTGTTATCCACTGCCATTATATACTATGATCTACCAGGGCTCAGAATGTTTTCAGATTTTTCACACTCATGGTGGGGCTTTCCTGTTTCTTGGGGTGACCTTATCAGTGATTAGTCTCCTCCAGGTCCCTCCCTGTTGTTGTGTTTTCCACAAAGTGCCTCCTAGACTTTCTTGCTTCTGAATAAACTCTGAAACTGACTTTGTTGGATTTGGATATTTACTTCCTATTTATATATTATTTGACATTTGGAATATTCTGTGTCTCCTAGTTATGCTATTGGCCTTGATCAAAGATTTTTTGTTTGATTTGTTTTGCTGGGTGAAATCATCAGTTTTGCTCTGTATACTTTGTTTTTGGAGTTTGAGAGGAGAGGTTTGGATTGAGGTTACTTGATTTCGGGGGGTGGTGTATGTTCCTAACATGATATTTATAATCCTTGTGATTATTTCTTACATATATTTAGTGCTTTACATACTATAAAAATGTTTTCAATTCATTGTTTTCTTCAATACATATTAGAAAACTTTGATGTTTTTATTAATATCACTTTTTAAAAACCAAGGAGCTTGTAGATCAATAAGCTTAAATGAGTTGCCCTAAGAGGCATGAGTAAAACTCAGTAATTCGAGGCTTACTGTCTCAGGGATTAGAGTGACCTACCACTGAGTTACACATGCAGCCAAACATATGCCATATGCATCTAGAAGTTAAGTGTTCTGATTAGTGGCTCCAATTCAGGCAAACATATGTGAAAAATTCTAGTTAGTTTCATACGGTCCATCAATAAATTCATTAATTCAAGTATTTATTGTCTATTATGGGTTTAACCATATTCTTTGAATTTTTGGAATTTTTTTTTTGTTTTTTTCTAGCCTCACATACTTTTTTAGTCTTATTAGAAAGACTTTCTATTGATTTTGGCTTAATTTTGTAACATGATTGGAATTCTTGTTGCACTGTTTCTTCCTACAAATTTCTTAGCTTCACCCTTGTAAGGATATATTAGTTTCATGAAGTATTTATAAGATTATTTTGCCTAAATGCAATCTCTTTTCATTATATATCTAGCCATTGAAATAGTTGGTAATATTAATCAATTCTATGTTTTCATATAATATGTTCTTACAATTTTTACAGTGAAAAAGAGATTTTAATCTTCCCACTGAAACCCATTAATTTCAGCTCCCATTATGCTTATTGGAGATAAAAATTAGACTCAGCTTTAGATATAATCTTGGCTAAATTGGAGTTGGCCATTGAAGTTGACAAGTACTGTCTTTGGTCTTTAAATTTTAAAGGTCACACTTCTTTGGGTTAAGTTTTCTGCCATATATTTCAACAGATTGGGCTTTATACAATGTAGGACATAGAAACGTTTAACTTCACATATTTATTTTCCTTTTCCATCTAGTCTTTCTGTGCAGTAGTACAATGTCTACTATAGACACTAATCATAAGCCCAGGTCATCACCTGTGCTGCTGACCTACTGGCTGTAAATTAGAGGTTCCCAGGACCACCTCCTTGGGTTTGATTAATTTGCCAGAGCAGCTCACAGAACTCAGAGAAATATTTTGCTTACTAGATCACTGGTTCATTATAAAAATATATAACTCAGGAACAGCTGGATGGAAGAGATGCATAGGGCAAGGTATTGGGAGAGAATTTGGAGCTTCTCTGCCCTCTCTAGGCATGTTACTGTCCCTAAATCTCTATATGTTCACCAACCTGGAAGCTCTCTGAACCCCATCCTTTTGGATTTTTATGGAGGCTTCATTACATAACCATGATTGACTAAATCATTGGCCATTGGTGACTGATTCAACCGTTTTAGCCCCCCCTCCATCCTCAAAGGTTGAAGGGGTAGGACCAACTTTTCTAATCCTTTAATAGCTTGGTTGGTTCTCCTTGCAACCAATCCCCAGTCCTTAAGTGCTGTCCAAAGGGCACATCATAAACATAACAAAAGACCTTTTGGGTCCTCAGTACTTAGGAAACTCCCAGGGTTTTAGGAGCTCTGTGCTACAACTAGTGATGAAGATCAAATATATATTTCTTACTATAAATAACAATATCATGGTACAAAATAGCAAATCTTAATGACTAAAAAAATTGAAAGCATAAACACATAAATCCTAATTATGAAGATTTCACACTAATTAGATGGAAATTTTCTTATAGATGGATGAATGGGAAGAACGGTTTTACAGCGTCACACACACTGTTCTGTCAGGGGTGTGAATGTCTGAAGTGCAGAAACACTGGCTTTTCGTGATTCTAGGACTAATCCAGCAGAATGCATTGTTGAATAAATGAATTGATTAATCTAGCCTGCTTCTTTATTGATTGAGCCTGTCTTCTAATATTTCACGAGAAACTGATATTTTTTTTCCATTTTAACTGTCTCAATAATACTAATGAGATCTGAAATCTGCCAATTTTTCATGTGGAGTTAAATTAAACATAATAGTAATAACTCCATTTCCATTTATTAATTATCTTTTCAATCACAGTTTTGACAGGATTATTTTTCTGTTATAACAGATGGCTTAAACATCAGTGTTTAGCCACTTTATTGTATCAAATATGCAGTGTAAAGTGTATATGCTAACTGAATTGAATGCAACCATTCGAGAAAAAAATAAGTTTTGGATTATTAACAGATGTTTTTACCAAATTTCCTTGAATAAAAAGAATTCTATTCAGCTTTAATAAGCTTCAGTTTTTTTGAATTTTCTTTATAAGATGTTATATATTGATATTTTCATTTTTCTAAAAATATGGTTTAATTTTCAGTGTCAAATCTCCATATATCTGAAAGAATATTAATTTTATTTTGGGGATATACATGTATCTGTTTCAACAAATATATTTTATTTTTGTTTAGGAAATGATATTCAACAGAATTAATAATCTTAATAGTTTTGATTTTTAATCTTTGGGATGAGTTTCGATTGTATCTGTTAATTATCCCCAAGCCTTGGTCCATGGCTCTTACGGCAATAGCATTGAAATTCTTTAAAATGTTATATAACAAACTAAGCTATTATGAGAAAATACAGTGTATTGGTTAAGAGGACAGCTCCTAGAATCAGACTCTTTGGCCTTGGCTATCAGACTCAGATAGCCATTGGGATAAATCAAGTAGGAGAAAGCCCCAGAACTCATGCTCTAAAGGCAGTTGTCCCAAACAACTGATGTTTGTGTGCATTAGAATCACCCCTTCTATTTTTTAACACAAAGAAGACTGGGCCCCATCCTGGAACTTCCTATTTAATAGGTGTGGTTTGGAACTCATGGATTTACATTTCTAACATGTTTACAGGGGTTGCAGCTGAGGCTCTTGGTGCAGGGACCACACCTTCGGAAGGAACTCTAAATCCAGGTGCTCTAAATAAGCTGTTCTCCCAGCATTACAATCAGTATTGGCAGGAAGGAAAAGGAAGTTTGGGGACTCTCAGTGCTCCTGAAAAGTCCCCATTGCATACTCTCCTTCAACAGTCATAGTCTTACCATCTCATCTGTCATAGAGACACCATGAAGATTAATCAACTGAGTGTCATGATAATAAGCTCCAGACTCCAGGTTAGCCTTCATCTCCTGCATTCCAATGCCTGGACACTTCTCTTTCACTTTCCTTGTCCTATCTTTCCTTAGCTCCTGGGACCTTTCCAAAGTGTCCTCTGGAACTCACTGTTTATCATCAACAAAATACCCTCTGTCCTCAACTTCTCCTTTTTGGCTTCTTGTTTTAACTAAAGTTGGGTTCTTTGCCACAGTCATTGCTGCCTTTGCAGTCCCCTCCAGTAAGGGCTGTTTTCTCTCCCACATTGCCTACGTTTTGACCTGGAGGTGGGGTAGATATCTGTCTTCCTCTTTATTGCCATTTCCAAATCTTTCTCTCTTCTTTTTTCCTAAACTCCATCCCCAGCTTTGAATCGTATGTCATTGGGCTATATCATATAATTAACCACCCTACTGTGGTCCTCTCCTAATGCTTGGTTAAATCATCTTCATTCATTGGAGATTTTATCACCTAGTTTATTTACTCTCTATTCTGACTTAATTCTTGGTAATTTCAGTCTATATGTAGATGATCCTTCCAAAACACTGCACTCTGAATTTCTTAAACGATTGTGCCCTCCCCACTCTTTCAACCGTTCATTCTTAGGACATATCCCATATTTTGTCATTATCTGTAACAACAAGCTTTTTATTTTCTTAACTTCAAGGCTCCTGTGCTGATCTTCACTCTTTCATTCAAGCTCACTCACAAAATTTTCCACCACCCAGGGACCTGTGGTCTACTGATTCTAGAAAACAAACTTTAACTGTTTCTCTATTCTGCTCTTTACTCATGCTTCAAAGTTTATCTAATTCAGATCCCTTCTCACTGCCTTCACCACCACTGCCCTGGTCCAAGTCAATATCATCTCAGTCTTCTCATGTCTCCATCCCCAGTGCTGACCCAGTGGATTTTCAATGCAATAGATAGTGTTTAGAGTTTTTCTTTTAAAAATATCTGTCAGATAATGTCAGAAATAGTTTCCCATGTGTATCAAAATATTGATAAATAAAAGACAAAAGATTCCTGTTAATAGTCGATATTGCCAGAGCAATGACCTGCACTGTGTTTCTCAAATTGGCCAGGAATATTTCTACCTCAGTGTCTTTGCACAAACTGTCTGCTGGTGATCTTCATTGCCAAAATATGCACATGCCTGGCTCCCTGACCTTAAGGTCCTTGCTGAAATGTTACCTTTCCATGGGATTTCCTGATAACTCCAAATACAGTTATGATTCCTAAGTATTTTCTATAACATTTTTATGGCTTGTTTTTCTCCATGGAACATATCATCATTTTAACATTTTTTTGTTTCATTTATGTTTTTAAACTGTATAAAGGCAAGTAAAGTACACCATATTTAATCTTAAAAAAATACAGTGAAAGTGTTGCTCATAGAAAAATGTTAGTCATATTTTTTAAAATAAAAAAGAAAGTAAATGAATAATGTATTCTATTAAAAATAGTAAAATAATAGGATAACTATAGGAAAAGATAGTCACAGAACTTAAATACTACAAAATAAATTTAATAAAGTAGCAAAAGAATAGAAATTATGAATGAACTATAAATAAATGATTCTTAAGGAAAAGAATAAAAGAGATAAACATTTAGATATTCTGTGGATTTAATAAAGGAAGAACTACAGAATATGGAAATCATAAAGGGGAATGATCAAAGTTATAAATACAAAGGAAATTCAAAGAATTACCGGAAACAATTTGCCGGAATCTATAAATAAACTTGATTGCACAAATTAAACAGATTAAAAGAAAGCTGACATAAGAAGAGAGAGAAAAATTAAGCAAGTCACCAGAACAGAAACCAGAAAAGTTGTCAAAAATCTACTTCTTATAAATATTCCATCATATTGATTTTCAATACTATTTCAACAAGGTAGCTCTTGGAGCTCTAGATATCACAGATATTCCAGGTGGAAGAAATGAAAATAGAAGAAGAAGGACATAAACACGGCAATTCACTTACATCAGTGTGTTCAAAATTTTTCCAAATTGCTAGGAAAGTTGCATAATATAGATTTTTATCTGAGAATCCATGTGCCCAGCCAAAAAATCATAGTTATGTTATGAAGGAGCAAGGGGAAAATGGAGGTTGAAAATGGGGCCAGCTAGAAATCCTTGCTTCAAGGGCACAAACCAATATCTGAATAATTATAGACATATAATGTCATAAATGTATTAATACTCCCAAAGTATGGGGCTCACCTTACCAGATATTAGCACAAATTACAAAGTCATGGAAATGACAGTAATATGGTACTGATATGAGAAAAAATGAAGAAGAATTAATATAATTAGGGTGTTCAAAAATAGTTGTTCCACGTTTGTGGCAGACCTTACTCTTTGGTGGAAATGCGTCACAAATCTAGGAATAAGTGGGCTTATTGGGATTAATCATCTTAATTATATGGGGAAACGTATATCTTATCTCACATCACATATAAAAATATGTCACCAAATATCAATGATTTAAATGTGAAAGTACAAAATATGAAAATAAAAAAATAATGTGGAAGAGAATGTTCATTACTTTAAATGGTGAAGAAATTCTTAATCAAGGTACTCAAACATTAAATACTTAGGTAATTATTGAATAATCATTGCCAAGTGAACAATATCACAGACAAAGCAAAGTGATAGCTGACATAAAGGGATATATTATTGCAATTTATGGGGCCAACAAAGATTAAATACATACCGTACATAAAACACAACACCATATCATTGCCTGAAAGGACTTGCGGAATGAGACCTGCCCAACTACATGGCATGATATTTCCCCTCACCTCATTTGCAATGATTTTGTTTATTACTAATATGTTATTCTAATTTTCATACATATCAAACTTTCTTGGCTCAGGAATTTTCTCATTTGCTATTAATTCTGTCTAATGGTCCACAGTCTGCTCCTATATAGCAGCTGCTTTCCACTTTTACATATTTGTTTAAAATTTATCTTCTCAGGCATGCTTCTTTTGACCATTTAGAAGTACTCCACCTATTTAATTTCTATGCCAACACTCCATTAATTTTCTCTACAGTTTTTATGACACAGTGTAATTGTGTTGTTTAAGGTTTACAGGATCACAGAGAAAATATCTTTGTGTTTCCGTACAGTTAGGGTTTTCTGAACTAATTTTTCTGAAACCTGGGATCCTGGTCTAACAGTAATTTACAATTCTAGAGATTGTGAGAACTACACAGAGATTTACATAACTCTCCTTTTCAAGGAGGAATGATGACAGGGGCATTGGACACATCTCTACCTGGAGACACATAATTTATCTGGCTGCCATTTATTTATATATTAAAGAATTGGAGTACGGACCCCGCCCCACTACATTTTCAAGGAGACCTCTTCAGGAGGGAAGGTGAACAGTTGCCTCTCTCCTCTCTGTGAGCAGAGAAAATTCATTTTTTCTCCACTCCTTGGTTATGACACAGACATCAAATTTTTTATGTATAGGACATTTGCCCTGGCTTTTGTTTTGTTGACCTGGGATGAAAATTTGGAGTGTGGGGAGCCATGTGGTCACTCTAAAAAAAAAATTCATTGACGTATATTTGATTTACAATGTTGTGTTAATTTTTTGCTATACAGCAAAGTGATTCAGTTATATATATATATATATATATATATATATATATATATATATATATGTTCTTTTTCATATTCTTTTTCTTCAGGATATTGAATATAATTCCCTGTGCTCGACAGTAGGACCTTGTTGTTTATCCGTCCTATACATAATAGTTTGCATCTGCTAATCCCAAACTCCCAAGCCTTCCCTCCCCCAGCCCCTTCCCCTTTGGCAAACCATGTGGTAATTTTTTAAAATAAATCATTATAATCTGTCTCTGATTCAGAGCACTGCACATGCACAACAGGACAAAATTAATAGAGATGAATATTGAAAGCTGAACACCTGTACTGCTGATTAATATCAGGGAAATATCAAAGTGTGTGTGTGCACGTGCACACCTCTTTGGGTGTGAGAGTGTACATGTGCCTGTGTATGTCCATAGATACTTGGTGGCTTAACCATAATTTCTCTCCAGTGACACAGATGATTCTCCATTGTTTTTGGCCACCTAGTTTCTTGCCTCACATTGCCAAATCAATAGCCCAATTTTTCATTTTATTTGTTTATCTATTTATTACAAAGCTGTGATGTCGGCCTGTCTATGTGTTTCTCATTTAGTTCCAGATAGTCATCTTTGTCCATATCCTCACTACATAGGAAGACAGAACCTTGTATGTTTTTGTGTTGTGTTGCCATTATAGATTAGACACCCTATGAATATATATTTAAGAAATAAATACACTTGCAAAATTCTAAAATGTTGAAAAATTGACATAAAGGCAATCAAGATTTTTGTGGCCTTCCACAGTATCTTTGAAATATGTGCTTTCATTATACCTATATGCTTTAATTTAAAAACTAAAACATGTTCAATATTTTCTAACTGTGAAAATCATGAAAAATTATTGAAAGATGTTTATAATGCCTGCAGTGTAGTCTTCTATTTTTGAGACTTTTGTCTATTAATCCCGTTTAACATATACTCGATGTTATTTCAGACTGAGACCAATCAAACAAATGGAAGAGTTACTTGATTCTATGTGGAATTCACAATTTCCTAATGATTCTACATAAATAAAATTGTCTAAGCTCTGTAGGTATTGACAAGTATTTATATCCCATCACTTTTGGCAAAATGCTTTTGCCTTCTTTAAGATATAACTCATACAGCATACTACAACACCTTATCTAAGTGCTCACTCAAATTTATAATATTTTTCTTACCAAGCATATATAATTATTTTCATACATTTGCAATTGATAGATTTTTTCCTATAATGATTCCTATCTTATGGCAATAGCTCTTTGATTTGTGTTTCATTTTTCATGTGTTTTATTGGTAAGCACTTTAAAATAGCTTCATCAAATATAAATTACAATGATTAACTTAATGCAACATACAAAGTGAAATAGGAATAAGCATTTACATTGAAGAAACCTAACATTTTAGTAATTTAGCACAAGGGCATACAAAGTGGTTTCCTTGACAACAAGAAATAGTAAAAATTTATTTGTGAGTTTAAAATTATGTTATCTCATAATTCTATGCATATTCTCATTGTTTTTATCTTACTGAGAGAAAATTCCTTTGTACTAAACATAAGTAGGTAAGATAATTCTGCCATTATAAAAGAACATATCTTACCCAGATCTGGAGAACACAAAAGAAATGGGGATAAGTAAAATAGCCCTTGTTCAATTTAAGTTAAAAATAATTATAAAAATATTCACTTAGTATTTTTGAAAATACTAAATAGCTTTTAGTATGAATAAGTATTCAATAAAATTAACCTGGGATTAAGACTATTTACATCTCTTTGTTCCTCCAACGCATACCAAATGTAGATGCTTTCATAAAAGAAAGAATCAGATAATGGACTGTATGTAATTATTTAGTTTATCTATCAATTATCTATTATTTGAACATAATATTACTAGTTGCAAAATAGAAGCACCGCATCAGTGTATTAATCAGATTTCTCCAGAAAAATAGAACAAGTAGCATACATACACATTACGAGATTTAAGGAATTGGCTCATGTGACTGTGTGGACTGGCAAGACTAAAATCTGTAGGGCAAACTGTGAAGTTGGAGAATTAGGTAAGAGCTGATACTGCAGTCTTGAGTCTAAAGGCTGGAAACTGGGGCAGAATTTCTATATTTCAGTGTGGAGGTACAATTCCTTTTCTCAGAAACCTCAATCTTTTCTTTTAAGGCTTTCAGCCAATTGGATGAGGCCCATAAGTATTATGGAGGGTCATGTGCTTTACTTAAAGTCAACTGATTGTAAATGTTTATCACACCTGAAAAATACCTTTCCAGCAGCACTTAGACAAGTGTTTGAGCAAACATCTCATCACCCCAGTCTAGTCAATACATAAAATTAATCATCACAGTCAATAAATAAGATTTCAGTTTCAAGTAAGAGAAGCCCTAAATCAAAATGACTTGAATAGTAAGAATACGTATTACTTCACATCAAAGGAAATCCAAAGTGGTCCCAGTATTGGTGGAATCAGATCCTTTTCATCCTTCGAATCTGGTATTTTCCAGGCTGACTTTATCCTCAAACTTATAGCAAGAGAGCTATAGCATTTTGAGGCCTCATAACCCGGAAACAAAAGAGAAAGACCATTGCTTCCTAGGTATTTTTCTCACCATTAAGATTAAGAAATGCATCTTGCCCTATTTCTCTTCATCTGGTGGTTCATTTGTATTCTTTAAAAAGAAATAAAAGAAAAGAAAGAAGGAAAATCCCACTATCTGGCTTTCTCAGAAACCCCACATTCAAACATCTCCTCACATCTTAATAGTCAGAATCAGATCACATGTTCATTTCTTTTCTTTCTTTCTTTTTTTTTTTTTTGGCTGTCCCTCGTGTCTTGCGGGATCTTATTTTCCCTACCAGGGATCCAACCCGGTGCCCCTGCAGTGAGAGCCCTGACTCCTGACCATTGGACTGCCAGGGAATTCCCCACAGGCTCATTTCTCATCTACCCTGTCAAGAAGAATGGCAAAACTCATCCTGGCTTGGACTGATCATCTGATTAGGAATAGGTATTTTGGAGACAACCACAAGGTCTGCCATAACCAATTATATTTTTACTTTTACATATTTTATATTTTACTTTCATATTTCTTTAGGGTTGTGCCTATTCTATTTGCAGATCTTGCTGTTAATCTAAAAAAAAATTGCTGATGACTGAATAGACATGTCTCTCACCTTGTACTTTCTCCTGCTTACTGAGCATTTCTACGAGGATGTGACATAGCTTCTTGAAATTCAACATTTGTAAAACAAGCTTCTAATCTTCTTCTCTAACATACTATAACATGTATTAAGTGATGATACCAACCATCCACTCAGTTGCTTCATAGAGAAAGCTTAGAGTCAACCCAGACATCTTATTTTCTTACACCTATACACAGTTGTTTACAAAATCGAGATTGTTTTGCCCAAAACTCTTGATTCAGGATACTCTTATCCACTGCCATTGCCACTTCCTTGATCTAGACCTTTTCATTCAAAATTCTGAATAGGCACGGTCTTTTTCCTACCTTTAAAGCAAACTGCTATCAGAGCATTTTTCTGAAATTCGAATCTGATTATTTTGAGAGACTACTCAAAACTATTCAAAAGAATAGTTTAGCTTATGGGATAAAATCTTAAACACTTAAGACTAAATACATATATTATATATATATATATATATATATATATATATATATATATATATATATAAAGAAATCAAATGTGTGTATATATATATGCTTTCCTGTGTTACCATTACCAACTTTCTTACATAAACAGTGCCTGAGCCATATAAACTATTTATCACTCCTTTAAAAGCATGATTTGTCCCATATCTGGACCTTTTTCCTACACTACTCTTCACCCCAGAAAGAAAGTCCCTTCCACTGAATTGTCTAAATTTTCATTAGTTTATTTTACCTACTCAAACCAAGTAGATAAAACCAAGCTTCAAGTTCCTGGCTGAATCTTCCCAAGGCTCCTCTGTCTTGTTCCCCAGAGAAGAAAGAAATACCTGCTCCTTATTTATTCTTAGCTATGCATATCCACTTAATTTTGGAGACTGTGACTAACTTGAGGGCTGGAACTAATGTTCAGCTTTGCTTCCCAGAAACTAACATAGTAGCTGCCACATATGTGATGTCCAATGGATAGTTGTAATGATGTTTGGAAAAATGAGAATTTATGATGGTTTCAGAGATTTCCCAAAGATTTACCAATTGTCAAACAACTTAAATGGATTATGCTATCTACTAGCCATAATAACCCCATAAACCAATGTGATATTATTACTTCTTTTAGAGAGGAGGAACCCATGGGTTAAAGTCAATTGCAGGCAGGATTCAAGCTAAATTCACTGTTTATGGTCATAACCATGACCCTCTTTGTCACCATGAATAAATAAATCAGTGGATGAATGTCTCTGTTCTGTTCTTTTTCCATCAGGCTGAAATGTTCTCTCAAATCTGCTATGTCTCACTTCTAATTTCTGGGCTAATCTGCTTGTTCCTTGATTTTTTCTAATACTATAAACAATTACAGATCTTAGATAATTATATTGCAGTTCTTTCAGCAATTAGCAACTTGTATGCATGCAAGCATTCATTCATTCATGAAGCATTTGCTAAATCTATATGTTGTTCAAAGCACTGTACTTTGTAATTATCCTGGAATGACCTGGAGAAAAATTGTGATTAGGTCTTATATCAAGCTAGTTAAATGCCCGTGTTGCCAGGCTACTTGTATTGTTATCTGGAGTCAGCGTTCTCCAGAGAAATAGAACCAACATGATAGTTATGTGTGTTTGTTTATTGCAAGGAATTGGCTCATACAATTTTAGAGGCTGACAAGTCCTAAATTCTTCAGTTAGAAAGCCGGAGACCCAGGAAAACCAGTGATATAGATCCAGTCTCAGTGTTGGAAGTCTGGAAACCCAGAATAGGTGAGGTTTCAGTTTGAGTCCAAAGCCAGGAAAAAACTGATGTCCCAGCTCTAAAGCAATTAGATAGGAGGAATTCCCTCTTACTCAAGGATGGACAGACTTTTGTTCTTCCGGCCTTTGACTGGTTGGAGGGGGTCTGCTCACATTAGGGAGTGAAATCTGCTTTACTTATTCAGTTGATTTAAATATTAAACTCATCCAAAAACACCCTCAGAGAAACACCAAGAATAATGTTTGACAAAATATCTGGGCATCCTGTGGCCCAGTAAGCTTGATATAGAATTAAACATCACACTGCTGAAAGGCATTTTCTTCAGTAATTTCTTATTCTTTGTACTCACTCTTCTACTCCCTACATATGAGTAGGTTACCACGGTATTTTTTCGATGATTTAAAATGACAATATCTGTGTGTATGTGTGTATGTATATGTTATTGCCTGTATTTGGAGATCAGCCCATGCATACCTTCAAATAATAAGAAGGACTTTGTCTATTTTAAAATAAGAGCTGAATGCGTAATGAAAAAAATCATATAAACAATTGAATAAATGCTGCTTAAAAAATGACTTCTGTGAATGAGCACTTTTATGGTGACCATAATTTATTTCATTCTGGAAAATGAAGATATTATCCCCACTAGAGATCAACATTACCATGGGAAATGTGTTTTGATTACTTTTTCAAAGTTCAAGAAAGTTTGAAAAAAACTTATATAAAATAGTTGATTTGATCAAGATTAGCTAACTGTTTTTTTTTTTTTACTTTGAATATTCATTCAATACTTTGGAGAATGGATCAATAGGCTACAATTATTTAGAAAAATATTTCCCTGAAAGTATATCTCTTATTGCATTATGCTTTAGTTATTAGTATCATAAATTAGCTTAAATTATTGTCTGGGCTAAGAAACATACTTTGTTAGGTAAATGAGCACAAAGACTCCATGTTTAAATATAAGGTTCAAGAGTGCCTAAATTACAAATGCAGGCTTTTAAGAAAATGGCAAGCAGGGCATGTGGGGTTCTTAGGCCAACAGCAG
>NW_006783957.1:2233085-2245271 GCF_000442215.2 Lipotes vexillifer
TGTTCTGGGTATTAAAATAGTTGAGGGCATCTAGGTTCTTTAGCTAGAACTAGATTTGTGTGCAGTTTGCTGTGGCTTGTCTATATAAACATATATGCCAGCCTTAGTACATACAGAAATAAGCTGAATGGGAGCTGCGTCAGAATTATGTATTCAAGAATGCTTTCATTAGTAAAAACAGCTAAGGCAGGATTCAATTATTGGGAAAAATGCAATCCATCAAAAATTACAAGGCACAAAAATCAAAAGCAAAACATTTTCAAGAGCTATAGCAATAAGCAGAACCAGACTCAGATGCTTGAATTGCTGTGCAGAAATTAGAAAACCTATAATTTATATGTTAACAATCTAGTAGAAAATGTGGACAACAGACATGAACAGATGGGGAATTTCAGCACAGAAATAGAAATGATAAGAAAGTGACAAATGGAAGTGCTACAAACACTTCCATATATGAAAAATTCCTTGGATGAACTCATCTCAGAACTCTCCATAGCAGTGTAGCTGAGTTAAGAATCTGTGGAATTAAAGATGTATCGATAGAAATGTCAAATTAAAGTCCAAAAAGACATATATGGCCTTTATTACATTGAGGTACGCTCCTCTATGCACGTTTTCTCGAGAGAGGTTGTTGTATATGTATGTTAAATTTTGTCGAAAGTATTTTCTGCATCTATTAGGAGGATACCATCTCTTTCTTCAGTTTGTTAATGTTGTGTATCGCATTGACTGATTTGCAGATACTACACAATCCTTGTACCCCTGTGATAAATCCCACGTGGTCATGGTGTATGATCCTTTTACTGCATGGTTGAATTCAACTTGTTAATATATATATATATATATATATATATATATATATATATATATATATATATATATATATATATATATATATATATATATATATATATATATATATATATATATATATATATATATATATATATATATATATATATATATATATATATATATATATATATTTTGCTGTACGCGGGCCTCTCACTGTTGTGGCCTCTCCCTTTGCAGAGCACAGGCTCCGGATGCGCAAGCTCAGCGGCCATGGCTCACGGGCCCAGCCGCTCCGCGGCATGTGGCATCCTCCTGGACCAGGGCACAAACCCGTGTCCCCCACATCAGTAGGTGGACTCTCAACCACTGCGCCACCAGGGAAGCCCTGTTAATATTTTTTGTTTGCTTTTTTATTTTTTAATATTTTAATTTTATTTTAATATATTTGATTTACAGTGTTGTGTTAGTTTCAGGTGTACAGCATATTGATTCTGTTATACATAAATATATATTCCTTCATTTTTAGATTCTTTTCTCATATAGGTTATCGCAGAATACTGAGAAGAGTTTCTTGTGCTATACAGTAGGTCCTGTTGGTTATTTATCTTATACATTTTGTTCAGGATTTTTTCATCTATGTTTATCAGTGATATTGGCCTGTAATTTTCTTTTTTTGTAGTGTCTTGGATTTAGTATCATGGTGATTCTGGCCTTATAAAACGAGTTCAGAAGCATGCCTTCTTCTGCACTTTTTGGGAATAGTTTGAGAAGGATAGGTGTTAACCCTTCTTTAAATGATTGAGAGAATTCACCCGTAAAGCCCTCTGGCACTGGACTTTGTTGGGAGCTTTTTAAAGCTGATTCAATTTCATTGCTGGTAATTTATAAGCATGCTACAAAGTGGTTACAGGAAGAAGGGGCTTGGGGGAGGGGAAATTGGATGAAGGTGATCAAAAGGTACAAACTTCCAGTTATGAGATAAATAAGACTTAGGGATGGAATCTATAACATGATTAATATAATTAACACAGCTGTATGTTACATATGAAAGTTGTTAAGAGAGCAAATCCTGAGAGTTCTCATCATGAGGAAAAAGTATTTTTATTATTATTTTAAAAATTTTATATCTATATGAGATGATGGATGTTCATTGTGGTCCTCACTTCATAATGTATGTAAGTCAGATCATTATGCTGGACACCTTAAATTATACAGTGCTGGATATAAATTATATCTCAATAAAACTGTAAGGAAAATATTTAAAAAATAAAATATATATTGGCTTATGCTCACTCTGCATCTGACCACAGAATAAATTGTCACCACCCACATTCTCAAAACAAAAACAAAAACAAAAAAAAACCCTAAAAGACAAAGAGACAAATAGGATATCCAACACCTATGGGACAATGTAAAATGGTGTAGTGTACATGTATTTGGAGTCTCAGAAGTCCATATTCTGAACCATAAAATAAACCTCAAACAGTTAAAATATTTGAAACCACATAGTGTATGTCCTTTGATTACAGTGGAATTACATTAGAAATTAATAGCTGAAAGGTATTCAGGGAAAATTCACAAAGATTTGGAATTAAATAATACATTTCTAAATAACTTACTGGTTAAAGAGTTAAGTAGTCAAAAATGGAAATTAAAAGGTATTTTGAATTAAATGAAATTAAAAAGACTACCAAATTTTGTGGGATATTGTAAAAGGAGTGTTTAGAACAATGTTTATTTCATCTAATGCTCAGAATATAAAACAAGAAAATTTTAAATCAATAAGGTAAGTTTTCTTCCCAAGAAACTTGAGAATGAAGAGCAAAATAAACCCAAAACATGAAGAAATTAGAAAATAATAAAGAGTAGGAATCTATAAAATTGAAAACAGGAAAAAAATCAATGAGACCAAACGCAGCTGACTCTTGGAAAAGATGCATAAAATTAATAAACCTCTGTCCAGATGCACTGAGTGAAAATGGAAAGAGGATCCACATTATCAATATTACAAAGACAAGGGGACATCTCTAAGATCTTACACAGACAAAAAGAAATAAGGGGAATATTATGAACAACTTTATACCAATCACTTTGATAATAATTGAAGTGGACAAATTTCTTGAAAGACACAAACTATCAAAGCACCCTCAAGAAGAAATAGGTAATTTGAGAAGTACTTTTCAGATGGAATCACCACTCCAGTAATTAGTACCCTTAAATGTCTTCTATGGTCTTTTATAACACTAAGTATTGCTTTCTGATATTATAATTTTCTCAGGATAATTGCTGTCAGGGTGGGAGTCTGATATGTGCTTTAAATTTCGTTACTGCGGATCCTGAATTGGGAAAATAACACTTTTTTAAACCTTTGAACACTTTAAAAAGTGAACAATGCATCTTGGCTTTGAAATGTATCTAATTCCATTTCTAAGACCATAAAGGATTCATCCTGGTTCAGTGAAATGCGGCCAGGCTGCAGTTGCTTTAGGACACAACCACCACCCAGGTATTGAGAGGGTTTCTGGTTAAGAGTGACTAAAATAAGAAAATGGTGGATGGGGGCAGATTTGTTTGTTTTGCACTTTAAGATATATATTTTTACTTTGGGTTTTAACTTACAAGAATGAGATAACCTTTTTTTTTTCGACTTTAATTTCCTTGGATTTTAACACCTTAAGAAGCTTTAATTATTGTAACTGAATTTAAAATGTTGGCATTTCTACATAGCTGTATTTCATGATTAAATAAGCTTTTTGTAGCATTCAAATAGCAGGTCTCTGGCGGCTATGTACAACAATCTGGGATAAGATAGAGTTTACGGAGTGAATTTTCAGTCTTGGGTGAAGAGAGCATTGGGATTGACACATACACATTTCAGAGCCTTTGGGGAATAAATAATTACTAACCAATAGCAATTCCTGGAAGACACACAAAGGTGATCTAGTTAGTTTGGGGACAGTAGGGTCTTGTGAATGTAGGAACAGACTAGCAAGGATATGGTATTGACAACCCCTGAGATTAAAAAAAAAATTATGTAAACGTAGGAGACACTAAACACCATGTTTATAAATGTTTAAGAGTAGTGGCAAATGTTAGAATGGGGCAGTTTTCTCCATGCCTTATATTTCTATGCCATAGTATTTTGAACACTACTGGCCTAGGCCTTTGATACTTTCCCAGGGGAGAAATGGTCCCTGAGCTGATTGCAGTGTTTTGTAGAAGCAGCTGGCCAGGCATGTGATTTGCTCTTCCATGAAACAAGTTCTGTAAAGAGAAGACTTCAATATTAGAAGCACTTTGATTGTCTAAGTGCTAAGCATGGCTCAGTATAGCACAATATTAGGAAGTCGTGTTAACTGCAACAACTATAAGCTTTATAAGTATTAATGCCAATATCATCTCTATTTGCCTTACTGTTTTTCAATTTTCAATTGGTTCAAATCTTAGAATGTGGGGAAAGAGGACTGTTGTTTAATATTTTCCCTTAATATCGTCCAACTTTTTTCCATCTCCAGGCCATGCATTACCGAGAGATGAATGTGAGATGGCAAACTTAACTTTGGATTCCATAAGTAACATTAATTGGGTTCAAGAAGAAATCAGTTAAAAAAAAAAAAAGAAGAAATCAATTCATTATCAAAGGTGATAGTTTGAAATATGCATTAAAGGAATGAATGTTTAATGTTTGGTTGTTATTATATGATTTATAATTCAATAGGCATTTGTCCTACATAATATAAAGCCAGTGTTTTGTGCAATGATTAGCACAATTACTATTCATTAACATTTTATTTGTTGTCTTCTGTTGTCACGGCAACTTTTCATTCCCAATTACTAAGCAGTAGAAAAGAATGAAAGTTTCTTAGTCTCATTTAAATAATTGGACTTGTAATATACATTGTTTTTTTTAAAAGAGACTTTGTTTTCCAACCTTTATTAATTATAATTACTATACTTTAAAATGATGCAAGATTTAATTTAATTGTAAGGCTATGTAAAAGAAGGGCACCATCATCTCAAACACTGAGAACTTTCATAAAGAAAGCAATTATAAAACTGTTTACTTAGTATGCTTGTAACATTAATAGCACTATATAAAAGATGTCATAGTGATGTATATCTATAAGTGTATATTTTAATGAGATAATATTTCAGTATGTGAGAGAATCCTACAAATAGCACATTTCCCTGAGTGAAGAAGTACAATATCATCAGCAAATGATAAACTGTTTTGCTTTCCTGTATTAGGCCGGCTATGTCAAGGTCAATACTCTTACCACTTTCTTGCAACTACCTTTTATTAGTTAGTTTTCTGGTATAAGTAATTAGTGAATTTATTTGTGAATTATTTCTACAAATATTTAAAAATGTCTGTTAGGTGCTATGTACTAAAGGTAAAGCTATGAGTAGGACAAATACTTCCTCGGTATCATGAAGCCTAGAGCTATCTCTTCATGCACTTCTGGAAAAGAAAGCAAAATCCAGCTACAGAGAAAATTTAAAAGCGTTTATGACATTATGAAAACTTGTATTTAACATTCATTTTAGGCTTTTAAAATTTATTTGCCATATTTTGGATAGGATCATGTTTTCATGTAAAATCCTCAAAAATAGGAAGCTACATATTCTCATTCATTCTATTTCCCATTTCTTATTCAACAACAATTTTTGTGTATCCTACTGAAAATTTAAACATTAAGAAAATATATATTTTAAATTTTAATCTCATTACAATGAGAAACTGTTTACTTTCTCCTAGCAATTTTCTATGTTAATATACATCTTAGAGCTATTTCCTTGTCAATTTATATGGCATTAATCATTTTATAACTGCTGTCCAGTATTCCACAGGCTTATATAGTACTCTCCTTCACTCTTGTAAGAGCAGTCATTTATTATATAGTATCTCTCCAAATATTTCTGTTACAAAGAAATAGAGAATGTGGCTCTACAGGTCTCTTTGCGCACACTGCAAATAGTTTTGGAGAAATTCCGAGAAAAAGAATTGCCACATCAAATTACATGCACACTTTGGTGGGGGAAATGAGTTGTTCAATGGGTGTAAAGTCTCAGGTGTGCTAGATGAATAAGTTCTTTTTTTTTAAAGATTAAAAAAATTTTAATTCATCTTTGGCTGTGTTGGTTCTTTGTTGCTGCGCACAGGGGAGTGGGGGTTACTCTTCATTGCGGTGCGTGGGCTTCAGTAGTTGTGGCTCACAGGTTCTAGAGTGCAGGCTCAGTAGTTGTGGCACATGGGCAACTATGGGATCTTCCTGGACCAGGGATACGAACCCGTGTCCCCTGCATTGGCAGGCGGGTTCTTAACCACAGTGCCATCAGGGAAGTGAATAAGTTCTAGAGATCTGCTGTACAACATAGTGTGTAGAGTTAACAACATTATATTGTGCACTTCAACTTTGTTAAGAGGGTGGAGCTCATGTTAAGTGTTCTCACCATGAGGGGGAGAAAAACAAGAGAAAATAAAGTTAAAAAAAAATGCCCAAAACCAAAGGGTTGCAAAGAAACCATGGGCAGTTTTGGCTATGTTTATTACCTTGATTGTGGTAGTGGTATCATGGATGTTTGCATATGTCCAGACTCATCAAATTGTACACATTAAATATGTGCAGTTATTTATATATCAATTATACCTCAGTAAAACTGTTAAAATTTATTTTACTAAAGATACGAAATTGCACACCAGAAAATCAGTATCAGTTTACACCCTCTGCTAGCAATGTACAAAATCATGCATTTCCCATAACCATTTTCCATTCTGAATTTATCACATTAAAAATTATATGCAGGCTGGGCTTCCCTGGTGGCACAGTGGTTGAGAGTCCGCCTGCCAATGCAGGGGACACAGGTTCGTACCCCGGTCCGGGAAGATCCCACATGCCGCAGAGCGGCTGGGCCCGTGAGCCATGGCCGCTGGGCCTCCGTGTCTGGAGCCTGTGCTCCACAACGGGAGAGGTCACAACAGTGAGAGGCCCGCATACTGCAAAACAAAACAAAACAAAACAAAATTATATGCAGGCAAGTGATTAGGAAGAGTTATATACTACATTTTGTTGAAATATACACTTTCCTGATAATTACTTAGGTTGAATATCTTTTCATACATTTATTGGACATTAATATTTCTTGTGTATTTAGTCTGTAAATTTGTCTTCATATTCATTGCTGGTTCTCTTATCATAAGTAACTATTTAAAATTCTAACCTATTTAAAGTACTACAAAAAGAGGTAACAATCCAAATACCACAAGTCAGGATAAAAGGTCTATTAACGTGATTTTAGATGTCTTTGTGTATACACACACAAATCAAAAGCGATCCTATTATGCATGTAGTTTTCTCAAGAGCCGTTTTAAAATCTAAACAAAGGATGTGGTCCTTTATTATGTAAATTACTATACAAAATCAAACCTTTTTTTTCTTTTTTTTTTTTTGCGATACGTGGGCCTCTCACTGTTGTGGCCTCTCCCGTTGCGGAGCACAGGCTCCGGACGCGCAGGCTCAGCGGCCATGGCTCACGGGCCCAGCCGCTCCGCGGCACGTGGGATCTTCCCGGACCGGGGCACGAACCCGCGTCCCCTGCATCGGCAGGCGGACTCTCAACCCCTGCGCCACCGGGGAAGCCCCAAAATCAAACCTTTTTAAATGCAATATATTCACCTCTAGTATAGATGTACACAATTTGTTTGACTAATGTCCCATGAGTGGACATTTTGAATGTTGACAGTTATGTGCTATTACAAGCAGCATAGCAATGATAATCTTTACGTGTGTGTACACACACACACACACACACACACCACATGCATGCACCTTCTCCATTAACATCTTAGAGTACATTCATTGATATGAAACAGCTGGGGCAAACAATATGCACATTTTAAACATTGACACATACTCTAAAAATTACCTTTTACAGAGATTGCACAAATTTACAGGTTATTAGAGAATTTGTTTTCATATCGCAATAACAAATCCTGGAACTATATGGTTTATTTTTTCTAATCAGCTGATCAGTTAAATGGCAAAAATATTGTTTTAATTTGAATTGGTTTATTAATATCTTAATGTTCAATACTTATTGGTCAACTGTGTTTGTTCTTTTATGAATTACTTATTCATATCTTTACATTTCTTGGGAATTTTTCTTTTTCACACTGATTTTTAAGGACACAAATTTTTGCCTATTGTAAAATTGAATAAATAGTCCTCAGTTTATCATTTAAAAATATTTGCACTGTACAGAATTGTAATATTTATGTAACTTAAGTTAGAATAGTACTATTATTAATTATGTCTTTTTTTCAGTCTTTTTGTCAGTTTTATAGTTAATTTTTCTAGCTCAAGATTTTCTAATTCAATGGCAATTTATATGCAGATATATTTCTGGATTCTTAATTACATTTATCAGTCTTGTACTGATACCATTTAATTCAATTTATTATAACGTATTTTGGTAACTGATTGGAAATCTTCCTATAGTAGTCATATTTAGGAATTTTTCATTTACCAATATTTTTCTTTCAAGGATGAACACTAAAATCATTTTTTAAATGATGGTAAAAGTCATGAAATCATTTTAATGTAAAACATTATTAGTGTAAAATATTAAAAATATTATTTTAAATATTATTTAGTGTAAAATATTATTAATAAATTCAAATGAATATCAATTAAGCTTCAACAAATATTTTTGGATAGAAACTGACAAACTAATTCAAAATTTTATGTGGAAATGCAAAGTACCTGGCAGAGCAAATATAATTTTGAAAAAGAACAAGATTGGAAGACTTAAAATTGGTTAGCTAGGCTTAATATTGATAAGCTCTATTATAAACCCGAGTAACCAATGTAGTATTTGTATGACATAGACAAATAGATCAATGGAACAAAATAGGGAGTCTAGATTGATCCATGCATATATGGTTAACTGATTTTTGACAAAGATGTTAAGATAAGCCAATGGAGAAAGATATGTTTTCAATAAATGGTGCTGGATTAACCTAGATATTTTTTGGAAAAAATGAGACTTTACATTTACTTCATACCATGCACAAAAAATTAATTTATGATAGATCATATACATGAACATAACACTTAGAAACGTAAAACCTCTTAAAACACATAGATGACTATATTTGCAAATTTAGGGTAGGCAAACATTTCTTGGAGAAGACATAAAAAGCCCAAACAGAAAACAAAAAAGGTAACTTGAAATTCATCACAATTAACAACTTCTGTTCTTCAAGAGATACTGTTAAGAAACAAATGTGGGCTTCCCTGGTGGCGCAGTGGTTGAGAGTCCGCCTGCCGATGCAGGGGACGCGGGTTGGTGTCCCGGTCCGTGAAAATCCCACATGCCGCGGAGCGGCTGGGCTCGTGAGCCATGGCCGCGGAGCCTGCGCGTCCGGAGCCTGTGCTCTGCAACAGGAGAGGCCACAGTGAGAGGCCCGCATACTACAAAAAAAAAAAAGAGAAAGAAACAAATGCAATGCCACATACAGTGCCATTCCCAATGATCCTCACCTTTTCATATCCATGTCCTTGTATAACACCCAGCCTTGAATGGCTTCCTTCTAATCCATAGAATATGGCAACTTTGGAGTGATGTAACTTCTATGATTACATTACAAGAAAAATTGCGACTTCTGTTTCGCTACCAGACCCTCTCTCTACCACTGGTTTTGACTAAGTGAGCTGCTAGTTCAGAGAGATCTATAGGGCATGGAACTGAGGGCCACCTCCAGGCAATAACCAGTGAGAAACTGATGCCCTCAGTCCAACTGTCCTCAAGGAACTAGATTCTATGAGGAACAGCAAAAATTAGCTTAGAACTGGACCAATCCCATTTGAATATTTAGATGAGATCCAATCTTGGCCAACACCAACACATATGGAGAAACTTTATTTTCATATATTACCAGCAGAAATGCAATATTATTTAGGCACTTCGGAAAACTGTTCGGCAGTTATTTATATGATGAAAGTGTATCCACCATATAATTAACAATTCTACTCCTATGTATTTATTGAAGAGAAATTTGAAGACAAATTACCATAAATTGAATGGCTTAAAACAAAAAAAATTTATTTTCTTACGTTTCTGGAGGCTAGGATTCTGAAATTACGATGTTGTCAGGGCCAAGCTCCCTCTGAAGACTCTAAGGGAGAATCCTTTCTTGCCTCTTAGCTTATGGTTGCTGTTGGCAATACTTGGCATTCCTTGTCTTGTAGTTGTATCACTCTGCCTCTGTCAACACATGGCCTTCTGGGGTGTGTTTGTATGTCCAGATGACCCTCGATTTATAAGCTCACCAGTTACTAGATTTAGGGTCCACCCTAGTCTAGTATGACCTTATCTTAAATTGATTCCAAAGACTCTGCAAGGACCCTATTTATGAATAGCGTCATATTCACCATTCACAAGTCCCACGTAGTTATGAATTTTGCCGGGACACTATTCAACTTTGTACAGTTTTCTTCCTAAAAATCTATCACCCTGGTCTCATAATGAAAAAAACAAACCACAAATTAAAATTGAGGGACATTCTACAAAATATGTCACCAGTATTCCTCAAAACAGTCAAGGTAACAAAACATTGTCACAGACCAGAGGAGAATTAAGGAAATATAATGACTAAATATAATGTGGTACCCTGGATTGGATCCTGGTACAGAAAAATGATATTAGTGCAGACACTGACAGAATCCAAATAAAGTTTACAGTTTAGTTAACAGTAATGTACCAAGGTAGTTTTATTATTTTTGACAAATGTACCATGGTTATCTAAGATATTAACAATAGGGGAAATCGGGTTACATGGGAACTCTCAGTATTCTGTTTACCACTTTTCAATACATCTAAAATTATTCCAAAATAATTTAGTTTTTAAAATGCAAACTCTGGGGTGTACTCAGGGGAAATTTAGCTTGGATGATTTGAGATAGTGTTTTTGAGGACTTTGTATTCAAGCTTCAAGTAAAAACACAGGTACAACCAAGCCTGCAAATTGTGGGGAATGGAGCCTTTGGGGCAGCACACTACAGCCAATGAACAGGTAGTGGGAGAGAAATGTGCTCCGGGTATTGGAAGAAATGAAAAACTTCAGAGTGACAAGGAATTAGAATTTAACCAAAAAATAAAGGAAGGAAATAAGAGAAAGAAGAAGAAAGAAGAAAGAGGGGGAGGAGGGAGGAGAGAAAGAAGGGGAGAAAAGAGGAAGGGAGGAAAGAAGGACGAAAGGACAGGAGGAAGGAAGAACACTTCTATGGGCCAGGCATCATTCTAAACACTTTGCACATATGAGCACCTTTAATCCTTGCCTCAACTGTAAATGGTACGTATTCTTGCTATCTCCCATTTTACTGCTAGAAAAACTGGCTCCGAAAGGCGGTAACTTGCCCAGCCACTGCATGACTAAAAGGTAAAGCTGTGACAGTCTGGCTTCAGTCCACATTTACCTACCACATCATTGTCCTGAATGTAGTGGGAGCCTGAGTGCCACATCACTCCTTAGAAGGCTAACACCTGAACTCAGAGGAAAGAAGATAGTGATTTGGGCTGGGAGAGAGTGAACTGGATGGGTTTGAGGTGACTTCTAGGTAAAATCAAATGGAACTGTTGGTAGATTAGATGCAGGTAATGAGGGAAAAGAAAATACCAAGAATGATTCTCCAACTTCTGGCTTGATTGGATTATTTACTAAAATAGGTAATAGCAAAGATGTTTGGTGAGAGATACCAAGATTTTTGTTTTTTTCTTAAAGTTTGAGATGCTAAAGAAATGTCCAAGTAGTTGGACATTTCAGCTCAGTGTTTCAGTGTTTTCATCCCTCTTTCCCAAAGTGAGAAGAGATATGTGAAGATCACCTGACTGCTGGTGAAAGGGAAGATGACCCCAGTGCCCAGTGCAGGTGCTCAGGCTTCCCTCCAGGTCACCCCAGGTCACTGACTCAGGTAGCTATTCAGGTATGTTGTCTGAGAGCTCTGTCCGCAGTGGATTATTTTCCTTGAGACTGAGCCATTCTTCCTTGCTGACTTGGCCCTTCTCCCTGTTATTTGTGCTGCAGACTCTCATGAATATGTAGTGGGCATGTCGTTGGCTCACGCATTGGCCCCTTCTTTATCCTATGTAAGAACCAGCATCCCTTCCCTGCTGTGAGGGGATGGAATGGGGTCCACACATGCTTCATCAGGCCCTCGCTTCGCCTAACCCCAACACGACACCTTTTACTGTGACGTAGTGGGCCTAACTGCAGAGAACCAGAGCACAAGACAATTTTGCTGTCAGCTGCTCTCTCAATCTATTTGCATCCCAAAGAGGAAAGTCAGAACACAGGATGGCCCAAATCCCTTCTCTTCCTCTTCTCTTTCC
>NW_006783957.1:2245281-2252689 GCF_000442215.2 Lipotes vexillifer
CTTTCCCTTTCCTCTAGGGATCAGGAAATTTAGCTTTTTCTCATTGCTTGATGTCTGGAACTTCCCCTGTATCGTATGATTTTTCTTTCATAGCTGGTAACACTCATCCCTTTTTAATGGAATCATGAAGTTGGAATATCTTTGGGAGAACTTGGATAACTGGGAGAATGAAAATATACATCTGTGAAAAAGTTTAATTCTTTCAAAATAATTCTCCCATTGTTCTCCTTTACACCAATGAATCTTCATTATCATCCCTTCACCAGTCAACAGGATTTTAGGTGCTAGATCGGGAAAGATGGTTTCTAACCATTGTCCTGCTCCTGCAATTTAGGTACAAGTTAGGGAACTGGGCAGCCCTCTTCACTGCTCAGAAGAGTGAATGTTTGAAGGAGTTGAGTGAATTTTAGAGAGTAGATGCACTTAAGCAGCAAGGTCTGTGGTTTAGACTGAAGAAAAGACAAATGGTTCACATCACGGGATATTAAGAGAGATGTTAAATTAATTCAACACAAAATTTCGCTGTTTGAAAATGACTGTGTTTAACTGAGCACCCCACTGTGCTTTGATTGAGAGGCCCTGTCAGAACTGTTGTTTTCAAGCAGGAAATACATATTTAGAATCTATTTTGTATGTTTGTGAAACTTCAAAGCATGTAATGAATTGCAGAAATCAGATGTGTTTCCAGTTTCCTCTTCCGTACATGATTGTCAATAGAGTATCATAGTATCCATACAGTGGTCAGTTCAATCTTGGCTTATGTTTTATTTCTTTTAAGTTATGTTTTACATTTAAACATTAGGACTTAGGATACCTTTCTAAATAATTTCCTAGGTCGTGCTTTCACGAATCTTTTTATGTGACCAAGTTCTTGAGACCTACATAAGTTACAATAGCCCACCTTTTTATTTCATGTTGTATTCATACATTTTTCAGCTTCATCCTCTTTCCTCATTTTTAGTAAAAATAATTCCTTCTTAGAATTACAATGTTTTATTATTTTCTCACATGCATAAGAATATTTCCATAAGAATCAAACAAACCAAAACGGGAAAAGTAGAAGATAGGTACTTGATTCATACTAATTCTGCAGCTTTAGTCTCGATTGCTTTCCCTGGATCCTTAAAGCTGCCATCCTATCTGACAACAGGTCAAAAAATCTTAGTTCCTGAGGCAATCTCAATGGGATTACAGCCCCTGCCCCTCCAAACAAAACAAAAAGAGAAGGAATTTCAGACCAATTCACTGTGTCTGAATATAGATTCCCACTGCCATAGACTTGTTCCTATATTGCATCTTGGGTCTACCTTGCTGCCAATCATTCCAAGTTCCCTCTTAATCTCCTTTTCCAGTTTGTCGATGAAGTCAAATGGATAGAGTTTCAGTTTAGTCCCTACTCTGAAAATGATTAACGTACTTTCTATGATGACACATGCACTAATGTGTACTTTAGGTAGTTGTATTCTCATTTTTTAAAAGACTTTAGAGACAGAAATGATGCCTCCTTTCTGTTTGAGTGATTATGATTATGAATGAGGTTGTATTTGAAGCAGTTTGATGTCCTTAGTCAATTATTTCTTTGACTCTTTCTCATTCATCTAATCCCAGCCATTTCTGGGAACTTTCCCAAGGGTTCTGTTGCACTCTGATCTTCACTGCTGGAGGATGCTTTGCTCCAGGTGATAATTGCTTGGCCTCCTGCAAAGTGAGTCCCCTTGAGGTCAGAGGCTGTGACATCAAATATGAATGGTGAACCCTAGCATTTGGGGTCTCAGTAGGTGCTGAAACAATGAGCAATGGATAACATAATCTAAGACTTTTTCCCTTCAGTGTATGCATGATTTTTTCTTAACATTAGACGTATAAATACAGTACCTTATTCAATGCCAGGCAGAAAGTCACTACCTTTAATTATAATTTGTAGTACTGAAATATAAACAAATAAATAGTGGATAAATATTTGAGACACAATGAATACCCTAGATCGATGTCAGAAAATAGACTAAATAATTCTTAAATAAGTGATTTATGTGGTGATTTGGAGTATATACTCAAGAGAGAGCAATGGAAGCCTCTATTATAGAGCTATTAATTTATTAATTACTGTGGTCAATGGTAAAATCACTTTTCATCTTCATTGATCTTCCCCCGTGGTTACTAATTGATATAGAATTCTTTGAGAAACAGAATTACATAAGATCTGTGACTGTTCACATAATTAATACATTTTTACAAAGGTGCTTTGAATATTGCTCCATAATTTAAGAGGAAATTAGAACTTTTCATGAGAAAATTGTAAAATGGCATAGCAGGATATTTTCCTTATTAAATTTATTAAGTGGTAAGTTGGTAACTATTGATAAGATACGGTTTTTATAGTTGGGCCATAATATGATTTTTATGTTTTAATTCTGTTTTGAAAACAGAATTGTGATCTGTGTTTTGGCTAAGTATGTACACTTTTTGCTTAATGTAAAAATTTTAGAAGGTTTTCTACTGTTTATCTTCCCGAGATAATTGCAGTCATTTGATATACAACTCTCTGACTTTGGTAATTATGTGCATAAGACATATGAGATCATTCTACATATTCCTTTTTTTTTTCCATTTTTTAAATTAAATTTTTTATTAAAATTTTTAAATTAAATTTAAAGTTCTATTTGGTTTGCTTTTTATTTTCTTTTTAAAAACATTTTTTTTGAAATAATTTTAGCCTTACAGAAAAATTGGAAAAATAATGCAGCAAGTTTACATATAGCCTTTACTCAGCTTCCTGTGGTGTTAACAATATATTATACCCAGGGTGTATTTATCAAAACAGGGATATTAACATTGGTACAATGCTATTAACCAAACTATAGACCATATTCAAATTTGACTAGTTTTCCACTAATGTCCTTAAAAAAATTTTTTTAAACTAAAAACATTTTGTTTATTGATTGATTGATATTTAATATATTCTTTAGCTTTTACATTTTTTTCACTGTCAGCACAAATATGTCTACCTTTCAGTTTCAGTGCCTACTAAGTATTCCATTGAATGGAAGCACTAGATTCCTAACAAGCTCCCACATCTTGAATGCTTAGGCTGTTTTTAATTTTTCACTTTTAAATTATGTTGCATCAACTATCCTTAAAAGTACTTGCCCTTAGAAATATATTCTGAAAATGATATCATGACACTGAAGCCTCAGCATGTTTCAAAATTTTATACACCCCTGATTACCCTCTAGACAGGTTTTCCTTTTACACGTCAGCCTGAGGAGAAGGCAAGTACCTATTTCTCTGAGGAAAGCAACTTGAAATTCACACCTGCTGGTATTGCAGTTTGCACCCAAGTAGAAAAGCAACCAGCCTGACACATGCAGGAGCAATTCATTTTTTAACATGATAAAATTTGAAATAACTGAATTTAAGTACAGTACAGGTTCTCCCTAACTTATAAGGCATTTTTATAATACCACTGTAAGGTATTGTTTGGGTAAGAAAGGGTGCAATTTATAGCCAAATTTCCCATAAATTCCATTAACTAAATTGTCCATATTTTATGTGCTGCTTATGTTTTCATATCAGCCCGCAGACGCTACTTTACTAGTAATATACCTAAACCAGTGTATTTACATTACTAGACTGAATTTCTCAAAAGTGTATAGTATGAGGTGGAAAAGTCTCTTTTTCTATTCCTAGTCTATTCCTAAATAGACAACGTCCTAGATTTATTTCTGTAGTCCTTTCTGGTATTCTGGTCTTTCCTTTCCAATACCCCAAAGACTGCATACAGTTCCATGCTCAAAATATATTTTCCTGTTCCTTAACCTAAAAAAAAAATGGCTAAGTTTGTTGATCTTAACTTGCTGCTGGGGGAAGGCAAGGCAGTTTAACTCATGTTCACTAAAAAGTTATCAGACAGAGAAAGACAAATATCATTTGATATCACTTATATGTGGAATCTAAAAAAATGATACAAATCAACTTATTTACAAAAGAGACTCACAGACATAGAAAACAAACTTATGGTTATGAAAGGGGTTAGTGGGAGAGGGTAATTCAGGAGTTTGGGATTAACATATACAAACTACTATGTATAAAATAGATAAACAGCAAAGACCTACTGTATAGCACAAGGAACTATATTCAATATCTTGTAATAACCTATAATGGAAAACAGTCTGAAAAAGAATATATATATATATACTCACATATATGCATATATACACATATATGTATAGCTGAATCACTTTGCTGTACACCTGAAACTAACACAGCATTGTAAATCAACTATGCTTCAATTTTAAAAAATGATTTAAAAAAAGAGTAAATGACTTATGCCATACTAAGCTTATTTGGAGAGTTACTTTTGACAGTGACTTGAATATATGTAGGAACTGTAACAAAGTGAAGTGTGTTGAACTGAGTTATGAAATAAACATTTCAGGCAATTTGAGTAAATTATTTTTGATATTTAAAAATTGAGACACAACATGCTTGCAATAGAGTACACCTAGTACATTAATCTGACATGTACAGCTTAATGATTTTGTATATGTACACAGATTTAATCACTATCCAGATTAAGATATAGAACATACCTAGGGTTACATTAGAGTTCCTCACACACTTTCCCAGTCTATACAGGACACACACAAACACACACACACACACATCCAAAAGTAACTGCTATTTTGACATTCTAACTTTCATTTTTCATTAGATTCGTCTGTACTTGAACAATTCTTATTGTGTAAATATTCCATTTATCTCCTGATGAATGTTTGAATCATCTAGTTTGGCTGATAACAGTACTAATGCTATGAGTATGAGTTATTGTATAGATAGATATACTTGTTCATGTACAAGCCCTTGTGTAGACAGACTCATTCATGTACAAGTCTTTGGGTAGATAGATACATTCATTGCTTTAGGGGTAGGATTGCTAGGTCATAGAGTAGGAGTATGTTTCACTTTAACAGAACCCCTGAAACAATTTCAAACTTAGTGGTACTGCTTTGCAACCTGACTAGATGCGCAAGGGAGTTTTTATTGCCCTCATACTCACCACTAGTTGACACTGTTAGTCATTTTAGCTACTTGGTTGAGCTTAGTGAAAATGTGTTTTTTTGCACACAGGAGGGCATAAAAACAAGAGTAGTTTATTACAGTCATGCAAAATAAAAGATCTCTCAGAGTTCCGGAGCTATGTAATTGTTCTACAAACATATATTTTAAGGTTATCATTGTTTTTCCTGTTTTTCAACTATTCTAAGATTTTTTTCCTACATTTTAACATTTGTGTTCTTGGGATTTTTCTTATGACTGAGGATACTCACTGCTGTTATTAGGTGGCTGTTTTTATACGGTTGTCATTGATTACACGTAATAATAAACTTGGTTCTACTGTTTGTTGTCATTTCTTCAGTTGCAGTTAAATTACATGCAGTGAGTTTAATTGCCTTTTGAAATATATTCAAAAGACTACACGATGACTTGGTACTAAAGAAAAGTTAGTACGTATAGAAAACAGCACAGAAATAGAGCAGTGGACACATATTTTTAGTGACACAAATATTTATTGTAAGAAGAATATCTTCAATTGGCCAAACAATCTCTTTTGGGGGGGAGGGGCAATCTCTAGTTCATTTAGTTTGTATTTTAATTTTTGTCTATGAGTGAGAGAGACAAATGATAAAAATCTTTGTGTAAATAATTCTAAAAGAGCTCTTTTGATAAGAACAAAATTACAACTCTAAAATTAGAAAACATTGTGTCCTGGTTGTCACCTTTTTTTCCTTGTTAATGCTACATCAAATAATGGTGCTGGGTAAAATATATGGCATCTTAAATTCAATGAATTACAGTATTACTGTCTGTGCTCTTGTTTCTGCTTTTCAGTGCTTTGTACATCTCCCCACCCTCCTTTCTTCAGGGTCAACTCGGGCTGCTGTCTGAGCAGAGAAATGTGGCCTCTCTATCTGGGAATGAGATTGTCTTAACTGTTTTCTAGATAGAGGTCATTTAGTCAGTTGAGGACTGTCTGCAAACAGAATTTATGAAATTAAAAATTGGGAGAAATGGGAAACCTAATGACAATCATTCTTATTTACTGCTTTTCTGGATTTACCCTGTCTTTTTCGGTAATTGGTTCAGTTACTATCCTAACCTCTTCTTACTGACTTCTTCAACTATATGTCAGCTGTTTTCTGCAGGCAATATTTACACAACAGCAAGGGATCAATTTTGAAGTCAAGTTGCTAACATTTTTCAGTCAAGTTGCTAATATGTCTACTCTTTTACAATAAGTCTCATGAATTTTCTCCTTATGTCAGCCCACAGAGTCTACACATCCCATGCGCCTGCACAGCTGGCAACAAGACCTTTGAAAAGGTTTTTCCTATTGTTTGCCTGCATCCAGACCCATTTTGGTCATCATGTAGCCTTTTATTAATACCTCCTTCCATTTTTAAGTTTGAAGGTAATTCACAAAAATTCTTTTGATTGGTTGAAATTTATACAAAACTATTGAGAATGCATGTCCAGGCTTAGTATATGATTGCTTCCTTGAAGAAATTGACACATCAGTCCAGAAACTATGTTTCATGAAATTTCCTAAGAGGCCAAAGATACTTTTCATTTTCAGAAAAGCAAATTAGCATATAATGGACCTCATTATTATTCTTTGATGAACATTTTATAATAAGATATATTTTGGTCTTTAATAACTATATGTTAAAGGATGCATTTTATCCATGAACTTCAGATTTGATCTATACGTAATATACAGGGTTGAGATAGGCAAGGAAGGGAGATAGGAAAGAAGAGGAGAAATGATCTCTTTTTGTCCATCTTCTCCTCCTGAGCAGTCTCATCTAAATGGGATTCTTCGTACTAAGATGTCTAAATTTTGGATACCCCATATACTCTTGATATTGCATATTAGTTTGAATCATAATAAATTACTGTTCATGTAGGTCAAGTTTGGACAATTTTACATGGTTCAACATAATACATAGGAATGAAAGCTAAATTCCACAAAAATGTACCATAAAGACATGATATATACCAATGTTTTAACTATGATGATGGGGAACCAGAAATTAAGATATTATTTGATGCTCATGTTGTTATATTATTAGATTTTATATTCATAATGTAAAAAAGGTGTATATAAAAATAATTTATTGGGCTTCTCTGGTGACGCAGTGGTTGAGAGTCCCCCTGCCGATGCAGGGGACATGGGTTCGTGCCCCGGTCTGGGAAGATCCCACATGCCGCGGAGCGGCTGGGCCCGTGAGCCATGGCCGCTGAGCCTGCGCGTCCGGAGCCTGTGTTCCGGAACGGGAGAGGCCACAACAGTGAGAGGCCCGCATATAGCAAAAAAAAAAAAAAAAAAAAATATTAGAATTTGGGTTAA
>NW_006783957.1:2252789-2261973 GCF_000442215.2 Lipotes vexillifer
AAAAAAAAAAAAAAAAAAGTATTAGTATTTGGGTTAATACCTCTAAAGTAAAAAAATATATTTATATGACCAAATAATTACTGACAGAGTTGCGTACTTGTAATGTTGGAAAAATCACTTAACTCTTCAGGGCTTATTTTTACTTTTTAGTAAAATGATGATAATAAAACCCTACTTTCCTTATAGGGCTGTTGAGAGTGGATGATATCACAAAAGGAAATTAATCTAAAAAAGATTACATAATTCAATACATTATTATATTAGATTCTCCTTTACTTCATATGTGAAGAAGTTATATAAATTTATGAGTTTTTTTCTTTTCTTTTGCTACCTAGAAAATCGTTTGATACTGGGAAAAAAGGAAACACAATCCCCTTAACATTGCTCTATGCTTCCACATACAACCTAGGCTGGTTCTGAGGAGGAGAAAACATTTCTCTAAAATGAGTCTGCCCCTTCCAAATAGCTATTTCGAGCCTGGTTTTGTGTACAGGAAAGAACTGCCAAGAAGAGAAATACACTTGAATAATAAGCCTATCATCTGGGGAGGAGGAAACAGATTTCAAGGTAGAGAGGGCGAGGCAAACTAAGGATAGAGATTATCACCCACCTATGTACTAATCTGAAGCACCAACTCCATTAGCTTTGGCAGGAGACCTCACACATGTACCAGACTTGTACTGTCAAAACCTGTGCTGGATTCGTAGAGCAAAATACCTAGACCACCCTGATACAACTGCACAGGAGAGTTGGTCTAGATTAAGCAACTGTGGAAAAGTCATTCTTCTAAATTAGATCACCGGACAAGAACAACTTCTATTATGAAGTGAAATACACTGGAAATGGGAGGTAGATGGTGCTTAATGTGGAGGCTTGAAGGAGGTACAGCTGCAGAGATGACAGACTTGAGAAAGTTTAGCTTGGGCCATTGTAATTATAATTAGTGGTCGCTAAGATTTATCAGTCACTTTATATGTACCAGATTTTGCTGTAAACAATTTCAATGTTTTATCCTCACAACAACTATATGATCATCCTTATTTTGGTGCTATTAAGATTCCCCTTTCACAGATGAGTTAGCTGAGTCTCAGTGCAATAAGTAAATTGCTTAAGACTACAGAGCTAAGTAAGCACCAGAATTGGGTTCTAATCCTGGACCTTCTGACTCCAGAAGAGGCCCCTTTGACCTTTATGGCAGGTGGTTTCTCCTGTCTGCTTCCCACGCCATTTCTCTTCATATCTTATAATTTTAGCATATAATCTTACAGTTTTCTTTCTTTAGTGTTTCCTTCCCTTCCTGTAAAGCCTAATGATCCATGAATATTTGGATGCAGTTATCACCAAGGCAAGGGAGGTATGATGGGATAAATCTCCCAGGACTGTTAACACCAATGCATTAGCCAAAACTTGCTGTCAATAGTAGCATTCACCTAGGGTGCTGTGTTCTCTGTGGTCCATGTGGCAACCAGCAGCAAGGTGATTTTAGGTTCACAGTTGGGCAAAATGATGGGAGAAGATATGACAAACAAAAAGGATTGTGGGGTAAGTGGGAATGCTCCTAACCCAGCTGCCCGCTTCCTTGTCCCCCAAACTGATAACAGACATGTAATTTTACATGGCCTGAAAGTTTCCTAATGAAAAACCATTTCAAGAAAGACAAAATGCAAACTACCAAAAATAAGATCAGAGATGTATTATGGATTTTACTTCCTCATTTTAGATTACCTGACTAGCTTACTAATTTAACTGTTGTAAACTGTACATTTAGTGATTAAAAATAATTATTTTCAGGCTTCCCTGGTGGCACAGTGGTTGAGAGTCCGCCTGCCGATGCAGGGGACACGGGTTCGTGCCCCAGTCCAGGAAGATCCCACATGTCACGGAGCGGCTGGGACTGTGAGCCATGGCCGCTGGGCCTGCGCATCCGGAGCCTGTGCTCCGCAACGGGAGAGGCCACAACAGTGAGAGGCCCGCGTACAGCAAAAAAAAAAAAAAAAAAAAAAATTATTTTCAGTACCTAATAATTATCAGGTCAAAAAAATTATAGCATATAGAATAATCCAGTTTACTATTAAATTTCACATCTTGTAACTTGTACTCCTTTCCTCCAGCAGCTTAGCAAGAGGTTTCCGTAGCTTCCTTCTGCATGTGAAGCTTGTTCAGGATAACAAAAGCTACTGTCTTACAATCGACAATTCACAAAAGGGAATTACAAGATTGAGATCCTGTGTGTGAGAGTGTTTCAACTCGTTCTGAGAAAAGAATGAATTTCTTGGCTGTGATAGTTGTTCTCAGGAACTATCACTTTTCTTGCCTGTAAAAAGTACCTAACTGATTTGTCACCAAATGCAAGTCATCCAAAGCCCTAACAAAGATAGCAGTACATGGCGTGCTTGATTGGAGGTATTATTTTTCACCCCCTGGGGACAATCCCATAACAGGTATTTTGCTCCTGTGACATTTTCGGCAGGCCCCTGTTATGAGTAAGGTCACAGAATTTCATTTTACTTTTAGTATAATTTTCGGCTGGAAGGATTCTGATTCTTAATCTGCAGTGCCCTCAGGAATGTTCCCTTAGATTTCATTTTAGATTTTTTTTTTTTCTCCATTGATTTTCTCAGGTCCTTTGTAACTTGTGCTGTACTTCTCTATTCATTGTGTAAATTTTAGGTAATAGAAATACAGTATTATAGGCACAACTTCCTGTATCAATTTATGTCTATAATTTCTCCTTTATTAACCTGTTCTTTCTAATATGGTACTCTAATTGGTAGTGAAGAGATTGCCTAGATTCATGGGCTAGATACTTATATGAGTATTACCTAGTTAAACTAAACTTCCCCTTAGTTCTTTCCAGTGTTAAATGCAGCTGTGTTGCTAAACTTCTTTCGGGCTATCACTTAAGGATATTATAAAGTTAACATAGTTATTAAGCCAACTTAAGACCCAGAGTCTTGTCTTTTCAATAGAATAAAAATATCATTTGACTATATATTCAGTGATTACATTCAAATTTTATTTAACATTTAAAATATTCAGTGAGCAAATTCTATGTCTCAGTGACCAATCTGGGAGAATCAGGATTCAACCATATATAAAAGAGATGAAAATCCTAGCTTTCACAGGGTTTAGTGACATAGGAATTGGCTTTTCTAGAGGTAAATGGACCATGTTAGATGTTTGTAATATGTCTTCTCTGACCATAGGCAAATACTGAACAGTAATTTAATTAAATTCTAGAGGGAAACATAATCTAATCAGACTTTTGATGATTATAGAACATATCAAAGAATGGCATTAATTATCTAAAATTATCACAATGTGACAGATTTATGGTCATTCATATTTGAGAATGTTTATTTTTTGTTAAAAATTAATTTAAATTTTAGATGGGATGCACATCCATTTTTAAAAGTTGCAAGAAAATAGAGGAAGGAGCTGCACAATTATATTTTGAAATAATATTCAATAGTTTTGCATTCTCAGTAATTAATTTTAGCCCACAAAGCCTCCACCTTCATAATTAAATTACAGAGTTGTATGTTGCTCTAGGAAAATGCTGGCTACCTAAATGCTGTATCAAATTTGTGGCAGAACACGTACATGACTCTAGGCTTACCTATTTGCAGTACTGCTTGCTGAATGTATTTAGTAAAGATAGATGAGTTATGTTAGCTGGTTCATGTGGTACCAAGAGAATTGTATCTAGAAATAAGAACGGCTAACTATGAGAGTTAATGGATAGGTTGGTTGCTCTATTATGAGGCTAAACAACCAAGCATTCTCCATCTGGCAGTTGCAGGGAAAGGTGTGGTCTAGAACTTATAACTGATATTTTTCATGAGCTTCGGATGAAACTACTATTTGAATGTGTGCTCTTTTGCATGCTTTGCCTCTTTTTCAAAAGTTAAATAAAACTATGTCTGGAACATATTGTATCACACAAACTTTTTCAATAATTTCAAACCAAGGACCAGTGGATACTGTCAGTGGTCATGTAGCTTGCAAGTAACACTCCCCTGCAACCTTCACCTTGTCTACATACAGCCATTGTATCTGACCTAGAAGAACAAGATATTACAAAGCAAATGGAAAATGGCAGATGATATCTACAACAAGAAGACAACAGAATATGAGAATTAGAACATCAGAGCATAAAAATTGTCCACCAATGCCAATCACTTAGAAGAAAAAACGTTGACACACTTTCTGAATCAGAATTAAGTATCCTTAAATAAGAAATTGCAGGCATAATAAATTTCTTATTCAGAAATATTAAAAAATAGAAAATGAATGAGCAAAATCAAAACAAACAAAAAATTAGGAAGACATTAAATGAGAATTAAACTAATAAAATAATTAAAGAAAATTTTTTTTAACAATTGAAGAGAAATTTCAAGAAAAAGAAAAATAGTATTATTTTGGACTGAAATACAAAATGACCAGAGGGAAATTAGATTTGACAAAAAATATAATACAGTGAAAAAAATAATGAAGAAAATATTTTTTTTAATAATTTAAAATGGATCATAAAATAAATGATGTATCTAGAAGACAGGAAAAGAAATCCATTATATTTTAATGGAATTTTGAAGCAGAAAAAATAATACTACATAAAAATATTAATACTAATATCCAAAAATTATGTCTGGAAACAAAAGAAGACCTGAATTTATTTTTAAAGGGCCATCACATACCAGGAAAAATTAACGGAGTTTTCAAAATCAAGACATATTCTGATAAAATAATGATGTTAATAATAAATGAAAATAAACTCTCAAGGCCTTAGACAAAAAGACCAAATCAGCTATGCAGGAAGGAAAATCAAGTTGGCATTGGACTTAAATAAAATCTACAAATCAAGAGAGGCTTCAGCATTTTCAACAAAATAAAGGAAAGAAAGTGTGAAGAGAGATTTTACATTCAGCCAAGCTGTAATTCAAAATTCAAGGCTATAGAAAAGTTTTGGATATTGAAAAATTCAGGGAATGTGGTACTCATGAAAAATACCATAGAATCTACTAGGAGATTGGTTCATTCAATCAAGAATTGAAGGGTAAAAATTTCCAAAAGAACTGATGGAGGGAAGTAAATGTATTTAATTGTACATCTCATACTAAAACAAATGTGGATTCATGTATAGAAAAACAATATTTAGCAATATAGAAATATTGCAATATTAAAACTGTGATCAGTAGGGTAAACAAAAAGAGAAAGTGATATAAACTTATTCCTTGTCACATTGTTAATATGTGGGAGTCAGATAAATCACATAAAGCTGAAACGCAATTAATTGCCTATTTAAGGGAAAATGGGATTGAAGGCATTGTAACTATATTAGTACAAATATAGAAACCAGTAGACAAAATGTGAGCATCCATAAAGACACAAAATAAAGCAATTAACTAAGTAAATTAGGGTCTGCATGGAGAAAAAAATCACATGGGCAAAATATATTTTGATAGAGTAAGAACAATCAAATCAGTTATGTAAATAAATACTGATGTGCTTCATTCAGGTACAAAAAAACAGAAATTTCAAATTAGCCTACAAAATATAACCCCAAACATGCTGTATACAACAGATTACCATAAAATGAAGGACATAGGAAAAAAAAATAAAAATGGGAATAATAAGAAAGCAAGGGTTGTAATCCTCATATGAGAAAAAATTCAGACTCAGACTTACAAGTATTAAATGTGACAAGAATCAAATGGGAATAATAAGAAAGCAAGGGTTGTAATCCTCATATGAGAAAAAATTCAGACTCAGACTTACAAGTATTAAATGTGACAAGAATCATAGGCTATCCGTGTTTGCTAATTGGGGTTACCCAAAGAAAAAGTCAACCTTCTCTCTTGTATCTTTTTGACAGGCAGTAGCTTTACAACTTGGAGAGTTGGGCTCCTATCTGCTCTCATAGAGACTTCGAATTAGAAGCCATGTCTTCCTTGATGGTTACATTTCAAAGGAATGGCTCCCAGGTCCTTGAGAAAATCATTCCTGGGATGTAGAACATTTATATCCCAGTGGGGAAGAGTAAAACTTTACAATTACAACTTTTCTAATGTACTAAGAAAAGGGAGGTCTGGCCTAGAGAGAGGAAAATACCTAAGTTTAGTCAAGGGAGAGAAAGTTAATGCCCTCTTGGTTATCACTTATATCAACATCAAATTAATTAGGATAAAGAAGGTAAAACATGACCCAAGAAACTTTTGAAGACAGTATTCTGTCTGCTCTCAGTTGGATATATTCTAAGCATGAATACAAAAGTAATCTTGAATTTTTCTTGGTTTGTTATAGGTACTGTTATGGATTTTGATACAACTCTGGGTTCATTGTAAGATTGAGCAAGTGGTAACTAAATGAAAAGGGTATGCAGTAAGGGGATACTTAACTAAATCCTGGGGAAAGACTAGGAAGTTATCAAAGATATTATTGGGAAAACTGGGGACATTTGGTCACTGTTCAATGTTAAATTTCTTGTACTTGATGATTTATTTTGGTTATATAAAAGGATGACCTTATTTTTAGATACATCTTGAAATGTTTATTTGTGAAATGGCATGATGTCTGCAATATATTCTCAAACTTTCAGAATTGTGAATGAAAGAGAGAGAGAGAGAGAGAGAGAACACAAATTTGGCAGTGCTAATAATGCTAATAGTTAGGTAAATCTAGGTAAATGTTACTTATTGTACTATTCTTTTAACTCTTCTGTATGATTGAAATTTTCCAAAACTATAAGGTAGAGGAAAACTAGCCACCCCAAAATAAGTTAAAAAATACATTCTAGACCAAACTGCTGAAATAATTATTTTCTAAAGTAAAATGACAAAAACAGTTTGTGCAGAGACTGTTATTCAAAGTTTGGTAAAACACAGAAATGACAAAAAAATAAATTATAGTCTTTGAGCTGCAAAATAGGCTATTAAAATTCATTGGAGAGATTGTAGTTTTAAAGAAAAAGGCTTTGTATTGCTGGAGAGAATGTTTTGACTTTGGAAAACTTAGCTTTGAGTTTTCCTACAGAACTTGATACATAAATGCTGTGCACCAAAGCACAAGTGTCATATTTTGGATTGCCCAACTTTATTAATGCTTGGGGCACCAAAGATAATGTACGTACTGTAGTAATATATTGTATACCTTGGAAATTTCATACAAAAATACAATACAAAAGAAGATAAAAAGGTAAATAGAAATAGACGTTCAAATGTGGGTCACTTCAACTGCCCCCTGGGCAGTATACCTCATGCTTCGGCGACCTGTACTATGAGTGCTAGCTTTGTGAATACTATGCAGCAATGAAGGATTTTGGTTTACAGTTCCAAAGGAGAAAAAATTAAATGGCTGGTGAAAGACTGGGAAATTGGAAGGAGCAGCAATAGATTTAACTACAGATGGAAGTTTCTAAAAAGTGACTCACATTCCTCAAGACAGAACTTTAATGTGGTGGAACTGGGGACGAAGCGCCAGATAATTTTGGCAGAATCCAGGAATACTTGGTCTTGTGCTTATCTTCCAAAGATGTAGCTAAAAGGCAACAGTGGACCTCTTTCAGAGGCTGCAAATCCCACCTTGAGCCAGAGAATAGAGTACCTATGACCAAGCAAACAGCATGGTGGCAACAGCTTAGTGGATACAAGCAGATGAATGAAACCGAAGGTAGAATCACAGCACCCAGGGTCCAGTGACTGAAGGCAACAGACTGAGAAATGTAGACAGGGACTGACAGAGGAAGATGAAGATGTGAGAGTGTAATGAGTTGATTGAATTTTAATTTTCAATAGAAAGAGTCAATCTTTAAACAAATTTGGAAAAAAAATCAATTACCAGTTTTTCCTGAAATTAAATAGACCATTTTTCTGTTAGCAGGCAGAATGGAATCCAAAGTCAAAATAAATTGTTATAAAAAAGTTACATTTTGGATGGTTGAAGTTGCAATGTGAAAATCCCCATCTGCTACATAAAGAAAATTAAATTTTTCTTTACTCCTATCCCCAGAAATAATCACCAGTAATTTTATGAGAATGTCTTTCCACTGGTTGGAATAACAAAAACAAATGCCTTAAACATACCTCAAATAGGTAGTGTTTCATAAATATTTGTTGAGGGCTTATATATTCTTGACCCTGTTCTAAGTGTTGGGGATACTGTGATAACAAAATAAGGGAAAAAAATACCTGTTTTCTGTTCTAGCAGATTTGTTAAGAAAGCTTCAAGATTAGTACATTAATTCAGGTCAATTGTTAATGTTTCAGCAAATAAAGCAGCACAAACTTAAAAAGTCACGTGACTTCTTAGTCCTAGGCAATTTCTTGTTACCCTTGCGGCTCTACTGCTCTCCCTGAAGTAGAATAATAGGGTACATCTCCTTCACTTTTGCTTTCCACCTTAAAAAATATTCTGGGATGTTCATGTCGGGCTCCTGTCAGCAGACACCAGTGCTCAAGGACACTGTTGCTCTGGTTACATATGGACTTGAAATGTCTGGGTTTGTTAAAGGTTTATTTTTATTTAAAAGTTTAAAAATTTATTCTAAATGTATTGTTTTAAATTTATATTCTGATTTTCCCAATGGTTGAGTCTATTTTAAAAATCATGGGCTAAAATAATTACATGTAAATAATTCTTAAAGTGTAGAGTTAGCAAAAATAAATTAAAGACTTTTTGAGAATTCTATTATAAATCTTCTAATTTCTATAAGATGAATTTGAAGAATTGAAATAAAAGCAAATATATTTAATTAAAGATTATGTTGAATATCCAAAGAAAATAATTAACTTACAACTGTATAAATGGGCCATCTTGGATATTTCATATAAGGCTTCTCTAAGACAGCAAGATAATATGAAAAGGAGAAAAGGGCCAAATGCAAATAAAACACCTGTATTTTCTAATGGAGGGATTATGTTCTCTAGTGAATAGATCAAGTTCTAAATGTTGGTCAGTTTCAGGCAGAAGTTACCCCCTGGCTGTTAACACCCTTAGGAAACCTGTCAAATGAATTTAAAATAATTTTAATACTGTGTTGATTTAAGTTCCTTTCAAATCTGTGTATTCTGTTCTCTGTTGCTCCTAATTTCTTTTACAGATTTTTAATGTGAATTTCTATTTTTCTTGGCAAACAGTTCTGTTTTGCTCACTATCTACTCTTTTTTTTTTTTTTTTTTTTTTTTTT
>NW_006783957.1:2261983-2288495 GCF_000442215.2 Lipotes vexillifer
TTTTTTGCGATACGCAGGCCTCTCACTGTTGTGGCCTCTCTCGTTGTGGAGCACAGGCTCCGCGGCCATGACTCACGGGCTCAGCCGCTCCGCGGCATGTGGGATCTTCCCGGGCCAGGGCAGGAACCCGTATCCCCTGCATCGGCAGGTGGACTCCCAACCACTGCGCCACCAGGGAAGCCCACTATCTACTCTTTGATCCTAATTTTAAGCTCTCAATTTATCGATTTATTACTTCATATTTTTTATTTATTTTAATTAATTAATTAATTTTGCTGTATGCGGGCCTCTCACTGTTGTGGCCTCTCCTGTTGTGGACCACAGGCTCCAAACGTGCAGGCTCAGAGGCCATGGCTCACGGGCCCAGCCGCTCTGCTGCACATGGGATCCTCCTGGACCGGGGCACAAACCCGTGTCCCCTGCATCGGCAGGCGGACTCTCAACCACTGCGACCCCAGGGAAGCCCTATTACTTCATATTTTTAATAAGTTCTATTTAGAAAACACTCAGGGGAGTTTTCTTCTGTTTCTTGGGGTAACTCTTTCACTCTGGGTTACTTATCAGACATTTCATTCTGTGTTCCTTTGAAAAATATGTACACATGCATGTATGCATGTTTGCATGCAGGCATGTATTTATTGTAAGATTATGTGGTTAATTACTACCATTTCTTTTTGTCTTGATTAACCTTTAATTTAAGCATCTCATTAGACTTCTATTTGTCCTGTTATAGTATGAGTGAATCTCACTTTAATAACTTCCTGTCTTATTTTTATCTTGTTTCTCTTTTATTAATTCATTCAGTTATTCATTAAAGAGTGCAGATTTGAACACCTACTGTGCTCTGTATGCCAGGAACCGTGATTGATTCCTGAGATTCAGCAGTAACAAAAGAAGACAAAATCTTTGTTGTTGTAAAGGTTACCTTTCCGGGGGAGACAGAAAATGAAATGACAAGTTAAACAGCTAATATACATAATAGATAGTGAAAATATCAAAGGAAAAAAGTAAAGAAAGAAAATGAGTTTGAAAATGTGGTGAATGTTATTGAAATTTTAGAGAAGGTACATGGGATGCCACTATTAAGGATGTGACTTTTGAGTAGTGCTTTTGTAGTCTTACCTCTGGGCAATGATGAGAAGTTGGAAATGACCTCCTGGTAGTAGTGAGAGGCCTCAGCTGGGTCGGGACTGTTGTGTCTGGAGCAGTGGGCCTGGTTCTCTCTTTGGGGATCCTAATAATTAATCTACCTAAAGGCCTCTCCACCCAGCCAGCAGTTTGCATCAGGTACGTTTGACCTAGCTTTCCTACATTCCTTAGCACAGAGCTCTTGAAAATGGTCTTGGTTTAGAAACTATTCCTGGTAGATTATAAATTAAGAGTACTCCCCATGGTGCTTTTTAGGTTCCTTAGTAATTTTTTTTTTTACATTTAAATCTTTCATCCATCTGGAATTTAGTTTTGTATGAGGGAGCAGAACTTAAACTATGTGATTTTCTCCACTATATTAAAATACAGGAAAAAAAATCTCTGCATAGGAAAGAAAATCTGCAAAATCTAAAACCAAATGACCAAATAAGGATCAATATTTGTAATATTACTAGAGACAAATGGCTCTTTTAACCCATGTAGATGTTTTCTACACATTAATACAAAAAGAATACAAAGGAAACCAATTTACATCTGGAAAAATAGGCATCCATGAATAGACAGTCTACAAATAGAGAGAGATTTATTTCAATTAAATATGTAAAAAGATGCTATAACTCACATGGTTGAAGAAAAATGCCAATTAAAACCACAATGAGAGAGCACTGTTTTTTTAGTTATCAGATTGGCAACAATCAAAAACCCTAATAATACATCTGTTTGTTGGTTAGGGTGTGGAGTAACAGCAGTCTCACATATTTGATAGGATTCTAAGTTGGTCTATCATTGGTGGCAGAAGGACTCTGAGGTGACCCTCATGACCCCTGCCTTGAGGTAATCAGGCCCAAGAGTAATCCCCTGGATTGTGGGTGTGACCTGTTAGCTTCCTTCTAACCAAAAGAATACAACAAAGGGCACAAGATATACATGATTATATTATATGATTACATTATATAAGATGTAATGCCCATCTTGCTGAGAGACTCTCTGGCTTGCTTGTTTTGATGACGCAAGTGGCCATGTTGGGGAGCCCACGTTGTTAAGAACCAGGGTTGACCTCCAAGAGCTGAGAGCAATCTATAAGAAAGCGAGGCCCTTTATGGTAAGGTGCAGGATATTGAATTCAGCCAACAACTTGAGTAATCTCTGAAGAGGATCCTTCCTCAGCTGAGCATTCAGTTAAGGTCCTATCTCCAGCTGAAACCTTGATTATAGTCTCACATGTACTCAACTAAGCCATGCCTAGACTTCAGTCCCATAGAAACTGTGAGAAAATAAATGTACATTGTTAAGCCTGTAAGTTTGCATTTGGTATTTTAGTATGCAGTGGTAGACACATAATAGAGCATCTATGCACTATTAATAACAATTTAACCCAGTAATTCCTATTTAAGGAATTTATATTCCAGTTTTACTATATATATGTCCAAAGATACATATACAAAAATAATTCATTATAGCAAGTTTTGGTAATAGCAGAAGAATGGAAAAAACTCTACAAGTCCTACAATAAATGTCTAATCAAATGTTGACAGATTATGGCATAACCACTAAGGTACAATTTAGCCAAGGGAGAGAGCATGTATATTAAAAAAATCTCTGAGATGACTCTTCAGTGGAAAACAGGCTGCAGAATATTGTGTATAAGTAGGGTAGCATTTGTAAATTGGCAAAATGATACACAGAACTAAACTTGTATATGTATAGATTATCTCTGGAAAATATTGATATATCGAGTTGGTAAAATTGATTGCTTTTTGGAATGACATAAAGACTGGAGGAGAGGGTTGAAAAAGTATTTTAGTATCCAGTTTATTTTTTATCTTTTGGGTTTTTAATTATGTGAATTTTGTGTATGTATTTCATGTTCAAATAAATTGTTGCTTTTAAATGCTAAGAACTAGAAATAGATTTTTAGAAATAATGATGTTACCTTACTAAACTTCTTCAAGAAACTATAGCTAACTAATCATACAACCAGAATGTATGATTACAGGAATAGTAAATTCTCTGATGGTTAACACATATTTGAAAGAGTTTTGATGTTTTCTTCACTTTTTATGTTCTTGCTGCATTATTCATTTATTACAAAAATAAATATTTGAGGGCTTGAAAGATGTTCTGCTACTTACCAGAGTTTTAGGTTCTGAGAGGAATTCATAGATGAATAAGATAAGATCCCTAGTCTCAGTACTTTATAATCGAGCAAAGGAAATCAAAGAAGCAAAAATTTAGCTAACAAGGCAAAATGTGGTCAGAAGCATAAATGAAGCCCATGGAAAGTTTGTGGGGTCTTACAGAAAGTTGTGTCCTTTTGTGTATGTTTAGGATAAAGGAGAGTGCATTTACTCTGATGTGGAAGTGAAGATAAAATATCAACATTTTCGATGCATTTAGGAAGACATTTCAAACATATGGAACAGGTGAGTCAAGCCATAGATCTGTGGAAAACTGTTGGACATTTCCAGGAAGAAGGCACATATGCTTTCTGCTGGAAGGCAGAGTTCTTGAAAGCAGGTAGTGAAAGAGTAGTGTAAGACAAATGAGAGAGTTTTAGGAATGACTTGTGGAGTTCCTTGAAAGTAAGAAACTTAATTTACTAAGAAATTATGAGCAGTGTAAGATTTCTGAGCAGAGTATTAAAACTGTCAGAATTGTGAGCCAGGAATATTATTTTGACAGTGATGTAGAGATGGCTTAGGAGTAAGATCAATTTTGGTTGTCCTGAATTTGGGGTTTTGTTGTTATGTATTAGTTAAAATTTCATCAGCCATATGGAAACATAAAGGGGGAACTCAGTAGAAAATTTTGGAATAGATAGGACTACTGGAAAAAAGAAAAAAAGAAAAAAACAAGGATGGGGGTTAACGCATTATATTTGTGAAAACTCATCTGAGGAACAAAATGAGTCATAGAGTCATATTTCTTTGGGGAAAAGTATGAGGAAGAATTTGAGATTTTACAGCATTAAAAGGAGATGAAAAATTAAAGAAACATGCACACATCATAATGACTTAACATTTTGTTGTCTGTGGTTAAATTTTAATTTAAAATTAAATACATTACACACATGAAATAATCCCATTTTATTTGATTTTTAAAAAGTGATCAATTTCCCATGGAACATTGGAAAACATCTAATATACGCCTCAAATTGTCTTATTTTGAAAACTATTACTTTGACACAAAGTATACAATGTCTAAATAGATTTCTCTTTAGGGGTCTATGCAGAGAAAATTATTTTTTAGTTCAAAGTTTAAGAACACATGGTGGTCCCACTGAAATTTTTCACACAGTTGATTTCTCTAATTTTTACTTAAAATGCAAATGTAATATAAATTACTTGAATTTATTAGTTATATTATGGGAAAAATGAACTAAAGGAATATCAATTGTTAGCAATTTTAGAGCTTCTTCTAATAGCGAAGGAAAAAAAGGGAAGATTAAAAAAAAATCTCTCAGCCATCTGGGTTAACATTCAAAAGAGATTAAAGTTGAATTTTCAATGAATTTGGTACATTCATTTACATGTCGAGTTTTCACAGCATGAGGTGACTTCTTTTTTAACAAAAGATAAGCTGTACTTCAACCTCTATTACTATTATCAATGTGTCCTATCACAGTTGCCAATGCTTTCCTTTCAAGGCAAAATGCCACTGTACTTATTGTCCCTTTAGAGATTATTTCTGGTCCAGTCAGCTCTGCACACTGTATAAATTCTTACTATGTGAAAGAAACTCTAGGAAGCATTTATTTAGCAAAGGAGAGTGTAGACAACAACTATCAGTTCCAAGCACTCTGATGGATGTTAGAAATACAGTGTTGGGAAAGCAGACATAGTTCTTGCCTCATAGAATTTATGGTGTACTTTGGTAGACAGACACTTCTCAAATAACTCCTAATAAATTAAGGGCTATGAGAATTAAAATCTCAATTTATTCTTGACTATTCTCAGTCAAGAATACCAGGGAGGAACTGAGGAACGCTGAAGTAAGACAAATCCTGACCTCAACAATAACTAACCTATCATTGGAAAGACTTCTGAAATAAGAGTTGTTTTTATACATGTTGGTGCCATTTAGGGAGACAGAAAATATACAAGAAGAAATTGATGGGGGAGTTGGTATGGAAAATTATCTCTGTAGTCGCCCAAGTATACTATTAAGCAAGCTATTCTAGACATGGTGAAACAAATGTTCGCAGACTAGATTAAGATGCTAACATTTCATCCTTTATTTAATTCCCAGGAAGAGAATGTAGAGAGATCAAATAGCCTGTGACAAATTCTTGATGAATGCCAAGTTTTATTGTCAAATAAAGGAAAAAAAATGGCTACATATTCAACGGGAAAACAAGGCAACTAGTTCTATAAATACTAACAGAAGAAATAGAGAAGGTGGCCAACTTCAACACAAAGAAAGTGGGCCCTTATGGCAAAAGAGTAAACAATGGATGATGAAGAGGCTTGAACAGTGTCCACTGGTTTCATTGTCATGATGCTTATGTTTATGCTTAGAGCTACTTTAGCAAAATGACAAGCCCCCAAATAAAACTGACATTCACAGGTGTCAACTATAAATTGGCACTTGCCATCTACCTCTACAAGGATTAAATCATGAGCCACTGCAGCTGCTGACTTTCAACATACCCTGAAAGAGTTCAGGGTGGAGAGCAGAAATGAGGCACTCTGTGCTCTGGGAAAAACTGGCAGAACAGGTCTTCAGGTAGTTAGGTAGTTTCAGGAGCTGATTATATGAGCCCAATTCTTGTATCTCCTCATATCTAGAAAAGCACTAAAATCCTTCATGGTGACATCTGCTCCTGGTGAATAGCAGAAACCTTCTGCAAAAAATATGTGCTTGATTGCATGTACTCCCCCTTCACCAAAATCCCATATACACTGACCTTACCCCCTACCTCTTTGGAGCAGTTTCTCAGAGCTATCTGAAATGCTGTCTCCCAGGCTATAGTCCTCATTTTGCCCCAAATAAAACTTAACTCACAGCTCTCATGTTTTGCATTTTTTTAAGTCGACATAGTTCTCATGTTGTATGTTTTTATTTTATTCCACATTTCTTTAAATGGGTGATAGAACTCACAACTGAAATTATATGTGTCTTGAGTTTCATTTGTAAGAAGATTAAAAAAAAATCAAATTCAATTAAAAAAATGTAAAACTATTTTGATTTTCTGTTCCATCTTCTGTCTGCTTTGGTACACTGTCTTTTTAGATGTGTTTGTCCATTTCATCCAGCTTGTTCAATGTGCTATAATAAAGTCATTTATTATTATCTTTTCCATGTCTATAGGATCTATAGATATAATCTCCCTTTTCATTTCTAATATTTACAATTTATTCTCTCTTGTTTAGTCCAGCTAGGGTTTTTATAGATTTTGATGTTCTTTTCAAAGGATCTGTTTTGTCTTTTAAATTTTCTCTATTTTTTTTTTTCTATTTTGTTGATACCTGCTCTTTTCATTATTGTTTCTTTTCTTCTACTTAATTTGGCTTTGTTTTGCTCTCCTTTTCTGGCTTCTGAAGATGGAAACTATGTCACTTAATTTAGAACTTCAATTCTAATATAAGTATTTAAAATGATCAGTTTCCTAATAATCATAATTTTAGCTGAATTTAACAACTTTCTATATGTTGTATTTGAATTTTCATTCAGTTTGTAATATTTTATAATCCTCCTTGTTATGTGTCCTCAGAACAATGCATTCTTTAGAAGTAGGTGTTTGAATTTCCAAATATTTGAGATTTTTCTCAATATTGTCAGTGTTTTTGTTCAGAGAGCATATTATTTCAGTCCTCTTAAATTTTTTAATTCTCATTTTATGGTGCATTGAGTGGCCTATCTTTGTGAACAAAACATGCAAATATGAAAAGAAAGTGTATTCTACTTTAGGGAGGTATAGTATCCATAAATATTTCTCCCACATTCCTTTTTTCTTAATACATTTTTATTGGAGTATAATTGCTTCACAATACTGTGTTAGTTTCTGTTGTACAACCAAATGAATCAGCCATATGCATACTTATATCTCCATATTCCCTCCCTCTTGAGCCTCCCTTCCACCCTCCCTATCCCACCCCTTTAGGTGGTCAGAAAGTACTGAGCTGATCTCCTTGTGCTATGCAGCTGCTTCCCACTAGCTATCTATTTTACGTTTGGTAGTGTGTATATGTCCATGCCTCTCTCTCGCTTCATCCCAGATTCCCCCTGCCCCCACCATGTCCTCGTCTATTCTCTATGTCTATATCTTTATTCCTGTCTTGCAACTAGGTTCATCAGTACCATTTTTTTTTTTTTTTTTTTTAGATTCCATATGTACACTTTAGCATATGGTATTTGTTTTTCTCTTCCTGGCTTATTCACTCTGTATGATAGACAGAGGTCCATACACCTCACTACAAATAACTCAGTTTCATTTCTTTTTACGGCTGAGAAATATTCCATTGTATATATGTGCCACATATTCTTTATGCATTCATCTGTCGATGGACATTTAACATTCAGAAAGGATAACACATCAACAGTGATAGCTCAGGCTAATGTTTTTTTCTCAAAGTGGATATCAAGATTTTGTTCAGAGTGTGGAAGAAGTATTGGAGAACATTTTTTACTTAGCACATATGTATTTAACTTTTACCGCTGAAACTAAACAATTATTTACCTTAAAACTCTCTTTTAATAGGTATAATAGGTATAATTTATTATTTTTGTCAGAAAAATGTATTGTAAAGACTGCTATTATAGTCCCAAAAATATCAATCAAAGTGTTCAGTGCAGGTTAATTCCCTTGGTTATTCTCATCTTCCATTTGTCTTTCTTGTAACACATTCACCAAGGAGGACATACCAGGAATGGAAAAGGAACAAATCATGAACCAAGCCTGCTAAACTTGATGAGATTAAGATATTCATGACATGTTCAGAGTTGTTTTCTTCATTTCACTGTCAAATCTCAATTTTACAAAGTATATTTTTATTTCCCATCATAATGAAATTGTGTGGATACTGAAGCTACTTTGAAATTTTTTTTCCTGTTAAATAAAGGTAAAAAATAATCTATTTTATATTTATTTATTTTATATTTACACTGAGCCAAATAATGTAATTCAAAGCATACTCTGAATTTAGATGATGAAAATAATTTAGTCATTCCAATCTCTATAAAATAGAAACTTTCACTCTGAGTTGGGCTCTGTATGTATTATAGAGGAAAAAGGTTATCAGATAACCATAAATTAAAATCACATTCTGGCAGAGCATTCCAATCTTTGAACAGCATCACATTTCTTTCTGAAATGGTTTTTAGTGTTGTCATTGAATTTGCATTTCTATGCTATTGAAATAGCCTCCTTATGATTTAGAGGAACAAAAGCTTGCTATGGGTAAATTTGCTATTTAATGTTTCATTTGAATCTTTTAGCTTATCAACACTCAATAAAATGTATTTTTTTCTAACTGTTGCAAATGATAAAAAAAATGTAGTGAACACGTTCATCTCACATACAGATATGGTACAACTTGAATCTCACTGAGAAACATCTTAAGCATACTGATAAATAGAAAACTATTAAAACTCCTTGGAAATTTCAGCTTTAATTGCTCTTGCAGTCAGAAAATTCTAGATAAGAATGTCCTATGCACAAATTATTTATATTTATTTCAGGGTAAAGCTAATTAAAAAATACATTCACAAAAGGAGTAACTATTTTCGCAGGATTTTTGAGTCTTGAAAAAGAGACACATTCAAACTCATCAATAAAATATAGAGATAAAATCTGAATAATAAATAGTGTATCCAGATGGAAAATTAGAGTGTAAGGTTACGTTTATTTGTATGTAAACTCATGGATTAAATAAGAATCAAATAAGTAGTGAAACAAAAAACTAGAGCACATCCCAGTTGTTATTTTCTCGAATTTTGTTTTGGAATCATTTAGCCACTGTCTTGGTTACCACTGTCCATCCAAGACACAGTTACCTTCATATCGTCAGTTTATGAGTCATCAGTAGACTTCCCTGGGTCCAGTCTTTCCTTAGAAGTTAATTCATTTCATTCAAATGTCTGTCCAAATTCGCTTTAGCAGGACCAGCTTCCCTGACAATTCTCTCTAAAATATCAACCCACCACTTACTTATTTCACTTTATGTCTCATACTAGCATTTGTAACCACATTGCACATTATGTATGGATTTGCCCATTTAGTCATCGTTGTCTCCCCACACTGGAATGCAAGCACTGGGAGAGTCAGGTTTTTGTTTGGTTCTGTTCTAACTCAGCACTGCAAGACCCAGTTAGATGCTCAATAAATAAGAATGAATTCACTTGTGGTTGAATGAAGGATACAATTCTTTTCTCACCCAGATAGTAAGCTTCATTCTACTGGAGGACCATGTATAATTCAGCTTTTCCAAATTAGCAACACATTCTCCACTTCCTGGAAGCACTGAACCCGTTGTTCCAGCAGGTTTCCCACATCCTCACTCTCTTACTTCTGGCAACCTCACATTGACCAGAATCTTCTTTTCCTTGATAAGTTTCTTCTGTTTCAAATCTGCTTCCCTGCCTGTCCGTTGAGATTTCACTGTGTCGTCCAGTAAAACCTCTCCTGTCAGCTCACAGTCCTCTTCTAAACCTGCCCAACACTTCTGCATGTTGTTAAAAGGACCTCAGGACCTCGTCCTGTTTGGTATTGGAAATCCCTGCCAGTGTCTCTGTGGTTCACAGCTCATTCTGCTCTTGTGTCAGATTTTTAGTGTGCTTCCAGCTTCTGTGTCTATGCTTCTCCACTAAAGTATATAAATATAGTTTATGCCTTACTTTGGTATGGTACTCCATAGTTTGAAAGTACTCGTATATATTTTTTCCGATTTAGTTAAAAATAATACATTTCGGGCTTCCCTGGTGGCACAGTGGTTGAGAGTCTGCCTGCCGATGCAGGGGACACGGGTTCGTGCCCCGGTCTGGGCAGATCCCACATGCCGCAGAGCGGCTGGGCCCATGAGCCATGGCCGCTGAGCCTGCGCGTCTGGAGCCTGTGCTCCGCAACGGGAGAGGCCACAACAGTGAGAGGGCCGCATACCGCAAAAAAGAAAAAAAAAAAAAAACATTTCATTAACTGGGAAGTGACTCTTGTTATTCCTAATGACAATTCCTCTTGCAGTCATGTTTTGGGAAAAGACACCTATTTCCCCTTCTTGTGACCTTAGGGAAAACCTCTTCTCAAAGGTGATAGATTCACCTTAAATTCCCTAAAACATCCCAAAGATTATCTTCCCTAATATCACATGCAAGTATCTCCTGCTATGGTTCCTATACCTCCTGAAATAGTCAATTATATTCTACCTCTAATTTAATTTAACCTACATTGCTTAGGCCCAGTCATGAATGGGCAACATTTTACTAATTAGAGACAATAATGGAATAACGATAATCAAACATATACTGTATACTCAATAAATTGCAGGCTTTATGTGTCCGTAAAGAATTTCACAAATGTTAACCTATTCACTTTCATTGTGCAGGGAATAATAACTTCACTGATAACTAGGGATAAAAGAATTAAGTAATTTCAAAGGGTGAGCAGTCCTTAAGTGGTTAGTTGAGTCTAATTGCTCTTCTCCACTCTGCTAATGAACCTTCCTTGTCCTGCTCCTGAAGTTCTTTTAATCAGTGCAAATCTGAATGCCTTGCCCTTGTGTGTTCACATTCTAATGAGTTGCCCCAAGAATCAGAAGAGACTATGTATGTAAATAGGCAACCCGTGTATGGATGAGGACTTGTGTTGACTTTGGCCTTTGATCTGCTTCTCTTTGATCTCTTTAGGAAAAAGAAAAGGTGTTAGAACACTTGCTCAAGCTGGCTTTGCTCTTTTTGAGGGAGTTAGGGGGAGCAAAGCAAGTCCAACCACCATTCTTGTAAGTACTCGTTCCACTCATCTACAATGGTTCCAAATGGCTGCATCTTGTCATTCAGGTTCAATTGGAACATTGCAAAATGCTCTGGGTAAATCTAAGGAACACAACTACTTGTGAGAATGAACTTGTGAGAAAGGGAAGCACTCATTCTGAATATTTGCCACCTGAGGGTAGACTTTCAGCAAAATCTTGCTTTTCTTGGCAAAACACTAGTTGCACCACAGCAAGGAAGTTTAGCGAAGCCAATGCTTTGAATGATATTACTGGAAAAAACTTATCAATAAGTATGTGTACTCGTTTTCTTTTTCAGACACTGTAAATTTGGGCAGCAGGCACTAAAACTGATCATTTACAAACAAATCATCACTGGGGCATTCATAATAGCAAAACTATTTTAAATACAGTAAAGTCCAAAAATAAGGGTTGCTACCTTATTAATAGGTTAGACTAGCAGTTTGATTAAAATGAAAGAAACAAATCTATATTCAAGTTCTTTTATCTAGCTTAAAGTTTGTGAGTTATTCTCCAATAACTCCAACAATCATTTTTCAAGAGTTTGAATAATTTACTTCTTTACAACCTGAATGTTAATAAATATAATTGATTAATGCAACTGACCTATTAAATAAACCCTTTTATTATTTATTCTACCTTTAGAATATTTTATATAAATAAGTTTACATGTAAGAATCACTTTGCCTCATTTGATTTGTAATTTAATTTAAATTTGTAATTTACTTAAATTTGTAATTTAAGTAAAAATTCAATGGCAATTTTTACTTATGGCAATGTGTCTGGTTTTATGTTCAATCATTAGAATACAAAGAATAGTAAGAAAAGATACCTAAACTCAAAATGCTTGAATTGTAGGGGGAGAGAGAGATGGAAATCAATGTGCCATATAAACTGTTGTGGGTGTATATCAGATTGGTCATGATAAACCTGCTTTAAGTTGAGTGTATTTGACTTTCAGTTGTTTGGGACATCATGAAAACAATCCATTAGACAGGAATACCCTTGGGTCTTGCATAATTGTGACTAGAGGAACTGACTGTCTTAGGGGTAGATCTTGATATGGAGGCTATTCTTCAATATCTATCTGTAGAGACTCAGCTTGTGTTAACACCCAGAGATTTACTCTTTTTATTTTTTTTTGAATTTTATCTTATTTATTTTTTTATACAGCAGGTTCTTATTAGTTAACCATTTTATACGTATTGGTGTATATACTCTTGAAAAAAGCATGGCTCTGAAGAATACGGAACAGGAGTGTTATTTAAGTAACCAACATGCCCTTAACATTACTCTTACAGCCACTCAGTGTTACTTTATAGAGAAACGGGGGTAGAACCTCAGTGTCACTCGAAATTGACCCAGTGAAAGACCATCACATCCCTCAGTCTGCACTATTTGGTGTATGTTGTGTAGAAAACCTCATTGTAGCAAAGTCTGCAGACAATCATCAGAAGTACCTCCTCAGCACAGTGAAATAATGAGATGAACGTGAAGACAGATGCTAGACAATGGAAAAAAATAACATTTAGTTACTGGAAGCCATATGAGAAATGAGAAGTCAATTCTAGGGAGAAAGTAAGAGGTCAATTCTGTAAGTATCATGGGAGCAGGAATAAAATTGTATACAATTTTAGTTTGGTGGCTTGTGAAGATTAGAAATGTTATGCAGCTTCTGTGGTATTTGCATTAACGGTTGCACATGGTCACAGACAATACATTGAGTTCTGATTGAGTTGATTTGGACCCTTGACCCACACATTCAGAGCACAGGACTTGAAATTCTTTGAAGCATTTCAATAGAGCCTTAAGTCAGCTTCTTTAATACCAAGGATCAATGAAACTATTAAAGGACTGATGTCATTAGAAAATATATGGTACTTTCATCCAAAGAAATACAGTGCAGCTATTGATAATGTTGTGGTAGAACATACTTAACAATGACAGTGCATGAATGATGAGCATAAATCATTATGATATAAAAAATTGGAGACCAGAGCCAATGTGAAGTGTGCTGAGATTTGTTTCAGCATGTACCAACTGTTCACATATAATGTGAAAAAAGACATGGCCCCCCCCCTGCCCCCCCAAAGATTGAAGTACTCTGTATGGGAGGATAACATGTTCTTTTAACATTTTTAGTTTTGTTAATGTGCATTTTCTCATGCTTTTACAATGAACATTTATTAGATCAGAAGAAAGATACAGTGAAGTGAATCAGCTCTCTGTGTCTGTCTGTTTTTTAATCTTCTGATCTAGTGTCTCCCAGGAGAGGGAAGCTACAGCCATTCTTTTATTTATTTATTTATTATTTATATTTCATTTAAAAATGTTTTATTGAAGTATAGTTGGTCTACAATGTTTCAGCTGTATAGCAAAGTGATTCAGTTATACATATATATTTATATATTCTTTCTCAGATTCTTTTCCATTATAGGTTGTTACAAGATAGTGAATCTAGTTCCCTGCGCTATGCAGCAGGTCCTTGTTGTTTATCTCTTTTATATGTAGTAGTGTGTATCTGTTAGTCATTCTCTTTATAACCGCAAAGTGGTGTTAGCGTCAGCAGCCAAGCTAATGCACAGGAACAGTAGACTTCCCCCTACCTTTTCCCTCTTTACTTAACCTCTTCAAACCTGGTGCTGATCACATTCCCCTAGACCCTCTCCACCCTCTCTTGCAATCACATAAACCAATCCGTGATGCCAAGTATCATCAGTAACCACCAAACTAGAGATAGTGAGGAAAAGCAGTAATTAGTGAACCCTTTCCTACCTTTGCCTGGGGAGTGCCACATCCTGGTAGAATGCTCCTGTAGAGTAGTGACCTGACCTATATATAGCTCTGGGTGTTCTATGCAGGCCTTGGCACAGTAAGAAGGAATCAAGCATTTTAAATGATAAGCAAGATCATGGAATATTTTAAGACCTTACTCATCTATAGAAATATTTAATTTCTCTTATGAGAAGGCACATGAAATTAGAAGCCAAGTTAAAGTGAAATAAAAATGAGACTCCCTGTGAGGTAAAAACTAATGTAGATATGAGGTTCATGCATTTGGTTTCTTCTCTGTTTTTATTATTTTCACCTAGTCTTTATCCTCTATGGGGACCCAACATGTTTCTTTAAAGTGAGGATAAAGTCCCAAGTTTAAAATGAAACAATGGTTTTATTACACATTAATCTTTTGCATTTTATCAGTGACACTGTGTGATATGTCTTTTCTCTGAAAAATAGTAAGTCATTTTTTTCAAGGGACATGAATTTTTTTTTTTTTGGCAGTACGCAGGCCTCTCACTGTTGTGGCCTCTCCCGTTGCGGAGCACAGGCTCCAGACGTGCAGGCTTAGCGGCCATGGCTCACGGGCCCAGCCACTCCGCGACATGTGGGATCCTCCTGGACCAGGGCATGAACCCGTGTCCCCTGCATCGGCAGGCGGACTCTCAACCACTGCGCCACCAGGGAAGCCCCACATGAATGTTTTTTAACTGATATATTAGGAATCTGTTTCTATGAAGACAAATGAAGTCATTTTTTTCTAAGTCTAGGTTTCTTAAAATTTTTGTTCTCATCGCTTTATGCTCACAGAGCAGTTGCTGAGAAAAAAATTTCAACTAAGTGCTGGTGGCATTTGGATTATCTTGAGGATCCTATCTGGGATTTTAGTCAATTCTCTGGAGGAAGTTCCCAAACTGGGGAAGAAATGGGGAGACCATTGTCTATAGCAATTGTGTGGTCCTCTGGTTCTTCCTATACCAGTATTAAGTTAAATATGGGTTAATGGATGACACTCTTTTACACTAAAGTGTTGCATGCTTCCTCCTCTCTCACCAATGTGAGGTTCATATACTCTTAAATCAATTTTTATTTTCAAATTCATGTCATTAATATATTAGCTAATTAAAGCATGCAGATAATATAGAATACTGGATAATCCCCTCAAAATAATTGGGACTACTGTTTGATCAATGTGATTTAAGTCTCTGGCATATTATCTGAGTTAATCTTTATGCCCACTTATAGAGGAAAGAAGTTGGATCTGGTGAAATTAATTACTTTGTGATCTTGCACACTTAGTTTGTTGAAGAACTAAAAATACAGTTCAGACATGTCTTACTTTGAGATTATTTTACCCCCATTCTATATGAGCTGTTTCAGTGTTTTACCAAACTCACATTTTTTATCTGCTTAATATTCTTTTTTTTTTTTTACATCTTTATTGGAGTATAATTGCTTTACAATGGTGTGTTAGTTTCTACTTTATAACAAAGTGAATCAGTTATACATATACATGTGATCCCATATCTCTTCCCTCTTGAATCTCCCTCCCTCCCACCCTCCCTATCCCACCCCTCTAGGTGGTCACAAAGCACCGAGCTGATCTCCTTGTGCTATGCGGCTGCTTCCCCCTAGCTATCTATTTTAAGTTTGGTAGTGTATATATGTCCATGACACTCTCTCACTTTGTCACAGCTTACCCTTCCCCCTCCCCATATCCTCAAGTCCATTCTCTAATAGGTCAGTGTCTTTATTACCTAGGTTCTTCATGACATTTTCTTTTCCTTAGATTCCATGTATATGTGTTAGCATACGGTATTTGACTTTCTCTTTCTGACTTCACTCTGTATGACAGACTCTAGGTCTATCCACCTCACTACAAATAACTCAATTTCGTATCTTTTTATGGCTGAGTAATATTCCGTTGTATATATGTGCCACATCTTCTTTATCCATTCATCTTATGATGGACACTTAGGTTGTTTCCATCTCCTGGCTATTATAAATAGAGCTGCAATGAACATTTTACATGACTCTTTTTGAATTATGGTTTTCTCAGGGTATATGCCCAATAGTGGGATTGCTGGGTCATAGAGTAGTTCTATTAGCATTTTTTTAAGGAACCTCCATACTGCTCTCTATAGTGGCTGTACCAATTCACATTCCCACCAACAGTGCAAGAGTGCTCCCTTTTCTCCACACCCTCTCCAGCATTAATTGTTTCTAGGTTTTTGGTGATGGCCATTCTGACCGGTGTGAGATGATATCTCATTGTAGTTTTGATTTGCATTTCTCTAATTATTAATGATGTTGAGCATTCTTTCATGTGTTTGTTGGGAAACTGTATATCTTCTTTGGAGAAATGTCTATTTAGGTCTTCTGCCCATTTTTGGATTGGGTTGTTTGTTTTTTTGTTATTGAGCTGCATGAGCTGCTTGTAAATTTTGGAGATTAATCCTTTGTCAGTTGCTTCATTTGCAAATATTTTCTCCCATTCTGAGGGTTGTCTTTTCGTCTTGTTTATGGTTTCCTTTGCTGTGCAAAAGCTTTGAAGTTTCATTAGGTCCCATTTGTTTATTTTTGTTTTTATTTCCATTTCTCTAGGAGGTGGGTCAAAAAGGATCTTGCTGTGATTTATGTCATAGAGTGTTCTGCCTATGTTTTCCTCTAAGAGTTTGATAGTTTCTGGCCTTACATTTAGGTCTTTAATCCATTTTGAGCTTATTTTTGTGTATGGTGTTAGGGAGTGATCTAATCTCATACTTTTACATGTACCTGTCCAGTTTTCCCAGCACCACTTATTGAAGAGGCTGTCCTTTCTCCACTGTACATTCCTGCCTCCTTTATCAAAGATAAGGTGACCATATGTGCGTGGGTTTATCTCTGGGCTTTCTATCCTGTTCCATTGATCTATCTTTCTGTTTTTGTGCCAGTACCATACTGTCCTGATTACTGTAGCTTTGTAGTATAGTCTGAAATCAGGGAGCCTGACTCCTCCAGCTCCGTTTCTCGTTCTCAAGGCTGCTTTTGCTATTCGTGGTCTTTTGTGTTTCCATACAAATTGTGAAATTTTTTGTTCTAGTTCTGTGAAAAATACCAGTGGTAGCTTGAAAGGGATTGCATTGAATCTGTAGATTGCTTTGGGCAGTAGAGTCATTTTCACAATGTTGATTCTTCCAATCCAAGAACATGGTATATCTCTCCATCTATTTGTATCTCTTTAATTTCTTTTATCAGTGTTATAATTTTCTGCATACAGGTCTTTTGTCTCCTTAGGTAGGTTTATTCCTGGATATTTTATTCTTTTTGTTGCAATGGTAAATGGGAGTGTTTTCTTAATTTCACTTTCAGATTTTTCGTCATGAGTGCATAGGAATGCCAGAGATTTCTGTGCATTAATTTTGTATCCTGCTACTTTACCAAATTCATTGATTAGCTCTAGTAGTTTTCTGGTAGTGTCTTTAGGATTCTCTATGTATAGTATCATGTCATCTGCAAACAGTGACAACTTTACTTCTTCTTTTCTGATTTGGATTCCTTATATTTCCTTTTCTTCTCTGATTGCTGTAGCTAACACTTCCAAAACTATGTTGAATAAGAGTGGTGAGAGTGGGCAACCTTGTCTTGTTCCTGATCTTAGTGGAAATGCTTTCAGTTTTTCACCATTGAGGATGATGTTGGCTGTGGGTTTGTCATATATGGCCTTTATTACGTTGAGGAAACTTCCCTCTATGCGTACTTTCTGCAGGGTTTTTATCATAAAAGGGTGTTGAATTTTCTTGGAAGCTTTCTCTGTATCTATAGAGATGATCATATGGTTTTTCTCCTTCAATTTGTTAATATGGTGTATCACATTGATTGATTTGCATAAATTGAAGAATCCTTGCATTTCTGGAATAAGCCCCACTTAATCATGGTGTATGATCCTTTTAATGTGATGTTGGATTCTGTTTGCTAGTATTTTGTTGAGGATTTTTGCATCTATGTTCATCAGTGATATTGGCCTGTAGTTTTCTTTGTTTGTGACATCCTTGTCTGGTCTTGGTATCAGGGTGATGGTGGCCTCATAGAATGGGTTCAGGAGTGTTCCTCCCTTTGCTATATTTTGGAAGAGTTTGAGAAGGATAGGTGTTAGCTCTTCTCTAACTGTTTGATAGAATTCGCCTGTGAAGCCATCTGGTCCTGGGCTTTTGTTTGTTGGAAGAGTTTTAATCACAGTTTCAATTTCAGTGCTTGTGATTGGTCTGTTCTTATTTTCTATTTCTTCATGATTCAGTCTTGGCAGGTTTTACATTTTTAAGAATTTGTCCATTTTTCCAGGTTGTCCATTTTATTGGTATAGAGTTGCTTGTAGTAATCTCTCATGATCTTTTGTATTTCTGCAATGTCAGTTATTACTTCTCCTTTTTTATTTCTAATTCTATTGATTTGAGTCTTCTCCCTTCTTTTCTTGATGAGTCTGGCTAATGGTTTATCAATTTTCTTTATCTTCTCAAAGAACCAGCTTTTAGTTTTATTGATCTTTGCTATTGTTTCCCTTCATTTCTTTTTCTTTTATTTCTGATCTGATCTTTATGATTTCTTTCCTTCTGCTAACTTTGGGTTTTTTTCTTCTTCTTTCTCTAATTGCGTTAGGTGCAAGTTTGGGTTGTTTATTCGAGATGTTTCCTGTTTCTTCAGGTAGAGTTTCATTGCTATAAACTTTCCTCTTAGAACTGCTTTTGCTGCATCCCATAGGTTTTGGGTCGTCGTGTCTCCATTTTCATTTATTTCTAGGTATTTTTTGATTTCCTCTTTGCTTTCTTCAGTGATCACTTCATTATTAAGTAGTGTATTGTTTAGCCTCCATGTGTTTGTATTTTTTGCAGATCTTTTCCTGTAATTGATATCTAGTTTTATAGCATTGTGGTTGGAAAAGATACTTGATACAATTTCAATTTTTTAAAATATACCAAGGCTTGATTTGTGACCCAGGATATGATCTATCCTGGAGAATGTTCCATGAGCACTTGAGAAAAATGTGTATTCTGTAGTTTTTGGATGGAATGTCCTATAAATATCAATTAAGTCCATCTTGTTTAATGTGTCATTTAAAGCTTGTGTTTCCTTATTTATTTTCATTTTGGATGATCTTTCCATTGGTGAAATTGGGGTGTTAAAGTTCCCTACTATTAATGTATTACTGTCAGTTTCCCCTTTTATGCCTGTTGGTATTTGCCTTATGTATTGAAGTGCTCCTATGTTGGGTGCATAAATATTTACAATTGTTATATCTTCTTCTTGCATCGATCCCTTGATCATTATGTAGTGTCATTCTTTGTCTCTTCTAATAATCTTTATTTTAAAGTCGATTTTGTGTGATATGAGAATTGCTACTCCAGCTTTCTTTTGATTTCCATTTGCATGGAATATCTTTTTCATCCCCTTACTTTCAGTCTGTATGTGTCCCTAGGTCTGAAGTGGGTCTCTTGCAGACATCATGTGTACAGGTCTTATTTCTGTATTCATTCAGCCAGCCTATGTCTTTTGGGTGGAGTGTTTAATCCATTTACATTTAATGTAATTATCAATATGTATGTTCCTATCACCTTTTTATTAATTCTTTTGGGTTTGTTATTGTAGGTCTTTTCCTTCTCTTTTGTTTCTTGCCTAGAGAAAGTCCTTTAGCATTTGTTGTAAAGTTGCTTTGGTGGTGCTGAACTCTCTCAGCTTTTGCTTGTCTCTATTGTTTTTAATTTCTCCATCAAATCTGGATGAGATCCTTGCTGGGTAGAGTAATCTTGTTTGTAGGTTTTTCTTCTTCATCACTTTAAATATGTCCTGCCATTCCCTTCTGGCTTGCAGATTTTCTGCTGAGAGATCAGCTGTTAACCTTATGGGGATTCCCTTGTGTGTTATTTGTTGTTTTTCCCTTGCTGCTTTTAATATGTTTTCTTTGTATTTAATTTTTGACAGTCTTGGCATATTTCTCCTTGCATTTATCCTGTATGGGACTCTGTGCTTCTTGGACTTGATTAACTATTTCCTTTCCCATATTAAGAAAGTTTTCAACTATAATCTCTTCAAATATTTTCTCAGTCACTTTCTTTTTCTCTTCTTCTGGAACCCCTATAATTAGAATGTTGGTGTGTTTAATGTTTTACCAGAGGTCTCTGAGACTGTCCTCATTTCTTTTCATTCTTTTTTCTTTGCTCTGCTCTGCAGTAGTTATTTCCACTATTTTAGCTTCCAGGTCACTTATCCGTTCTTCTATCTCAGTTATTCTGCTATTGATCCCTTCTAGAGTATTTTAAATTTCATTTATTGTGTTGTTCATCATTGCTTGTTTCATCTTTAGTTCTTCTAGGTCCTTATTAAATGTTTCTTGCATTTTGTCTATTCTATTTCCAAGATTTTGGATCATCTTTACTATCATTATTCTGAATTTTTTTTCAGGTAGACTGCCTCTTTCCTCCTCATTTGTTAGGTCTGGTGGGTTTTTATCTTGCTCCTTCATCTTCTGTGTGTTTTTCTGTCTTCTTATTTTGCTTATCTTACTGTGTTTGGGGTCTCCTTTTTGCAGGCTGCCGGTTCATAGTTCCCGTTGATTTTGGTGTCTCTCCCCAGTGGCTAAAGTTGTTTCAGTGGGTTGTGTAGGCTTCCTGGTGGAGGGGACTAGTGTCTGTGTTCTGGTGGATGAGGTTGGATCTTGTCTTTGTGGTGGCCATGTCCATGTCTTGTGGTGTGTTTTGGGGTGTCTGTGGCCTTATTATGATTTTAGGCAGCCTCTCTGCTAATGGGTGTGGTCGTGTTCCTGTCTTGCTACTTGTTTGGCATAGGGTGTCCAGCACTGTAGCTTGCTGGTCGTTGAGTGAAGCTGGGTGTTGGTGTTGAGATGGAGATTTCTGGGAGATTTTCTCCATTTGATATTACATGGAGCTGTGAGGTCTCTTGTGGACCAGTGTCCTGAAGTTGGCTCTCCCACCTCAGAGGCAGAGCACTGACTCCTGGCTGGAGCACCAAGAGCCTTTCATCCACATGGCTCAGAATAAAAGGGAGAGAAAGTAGAAAGAAAGAAAGAAAGAAAGAAAGAAAGAAAGAAAGAAAGAAAGAGGATAAAATAAAATAAATATAAAATAAAATAAATTTATTAAAATAAACATATTTATTAAGAAAAAAATGTTAAGTAAAACAACAACAACAACAACAACAACAACAACAAAAACCGGATGGACAGAACCGTAGGGCAAATGGTGAAAGCAAAGCTATACAGACAAAATCTCACACAGAAGCATACACATACACACTCAGAAGAAGAGGAAAAGTGGAAAAAATAATGTCTTGCTCTCAAAGTCCACTCCTCAATATGGGATGATTCATTGTCTATTCAGGTATTCCACAGATGCAGGTACATCAAGTTGATTGTGGAGCTTTAATCCGCTGCTCCTGATGCTGCTGGGAGAGGTTTCCCTTTCTCTTCTTTGTTCGCACAGCTCCCTGGGCTCAGCTTTCGGTTTGGCCCTGCCTCTCCCTATAGGTCACCAGAGGGCGTCTGTTTTTCTCTCAGACAGGACGAGGTTAAAGGAGCAGCTGCTTCAGGGGCTCTGGCTCACTCAGGCCGTGGGGAGCGAGGGGTACGGAGTGCGGGGCGAGCCTGCGGCAGCAGAGGCTGGCGTGTCATTGCACCAGCCTAAGGCATGCCATGCGTTCTCCCGGGGAAGTTGTCCCTGGATCCTGGGACTGTGGCAGTGGAGGGCTGCACAGGCTCCTGGGAGTGGAGGTGTGGATAGTGACCTGTGCTCGCACACAGGCTTCTTGGTGGCGGCAGCAGCAGCCTTAGCATCTCATGTCTGTCTCTGTGGTCCGTGCTTTTAGCCGCGGCTCCCGCCCGTCTCTGGAGCTCCTTTAAGCAGCGCTCTGAATCCCCTCTCCTTGCGCACCAGGAAACAAAGAGGGAAGAAAAAGTCTCTTGCCTCTTCAGCAGGTCCAGACTTTTCCCCGGACTCCCTCCCGCCCAGCCGTGGTGCACTAACCCCTGCAGGCTGTGTTCATGCCGCCAACCCCAGTCCTCTCCCTGCGCTCCGACCAAAGCCCGAGCCTCAGCTCTCAGGCCCGCCCGCCCTGGCAGGTGAGCACACAAGCCTCTCGGTCTGGTGAGTACCGGTTGGCCCTGATCCTCTGTGTGGGAATCTCCCCGCTTTGCCCTCCGCACCCCTGTTGCTGCGCTCTCCTCCGTGGCCCCGAAGCTCCCCGCTCCGCCTCCCATGTCTCCACCCGCAAAGGGGCTTCCTAGTGTGTGGAAACCTTTCCTCCTTCACAGCTCCCTCCCACTGGTGCAGGTCCCATCCCTATCCTTTTGTCTCTGTTTATTCTTTTTTCTTTTGCCCTACCCAGGTACGTGGGGAGTTTCTTGCCTTTTGGGAGGTCTGAGGTCTTCTGCCAGCTTTCAGTAGGTGTTCTGTAGGAGTTGTTCCACGTGTAGATGTATTTCTGATGTATCTGTGGGGAGGAAGGTGATCTCCGCATCTTACTCTTCTGCCATCTTCCCCCTCTATTACTTCTTGAGTCGAGAAATCATTTTTTATTCCTATTATTTACTTGATTATCAGGATCTGGGGCAAGGAGCAACTTTTCCTGTGAATCCTTCTGGCAATCTGCATAATATTCTTGGAATATAAAACATTTCAAAGACAGCCATGAACTCTGAGTTAAAAGAGGAATGAAAACTTTGGGGATTTGAAATCTTTAACAGACATTCAGAAAGCTTTTCCAGGGGGTGGGGAGGTGGGGAAGGAAAATGGGGAGTTAGTGTTTAATGGGGACAGAGATTCAGTTTAGGAAGGTGAAAAATTCAGGAATTTATGTTGGTGAAATCTGCACAACCGTGTAAATGTAATTAATGCCACTGAACTGTACAGTTAAATATGGTTAAAATAGTATGTTTTATATTATGTGTCTTTTAACACAATAAAGAAAAAATTTACAAAAAGAAAGAAAAGAAAAGCTTTTCCACATTCTAATTATTTGTCTGTCTCCCCCTTTTTTATGCCCTGTATGGACTGTTGTTTTCCATGTTACTATGAACAACAACTCCCATAATCTTCAACAAAAGAATAGCTACATGTATGTATGTATGTGTATATATATATATATATATATATATATATATATATATATATACTCACATATATGTGTGTATGTATATACACAGACACATACATCTTTCCAAGTCATTTTGCTATACACCTGAAACTAACACAACACTGTAAATCAACTATACTTCCATCAATAAACAAGATGGCCACAAGATATCTGACATCCTTTTCTATTAAGACTGTCCACCTATATGTTGCATGTATGTACACAGACACAGACATACACACACACTCACACACTCTCATAGAGGCATGCGCCACACAGGCATTCCCATGTTATCTCTATAAACTTGGTAGACCAGATAACTATTGCTGTCTAGCAAAACAACAATAGCAAGGATAGATTGTTGACTACAGTAGCTTTTCCTTAAACAAAAATTTTATTAATTTTGCTTATGAATCTTCAGTTTGGCCAGGGCTTAGTAGCACTGGCTTATTTCTACTCTGTACCATGTTGGCTGGGATAGCTCTGCTGGGGATGGAAGAGCCACTTCCTAGATGGCTGGCAACTCAGTGTTGAACTGGGAAGACCAGGTCAATCATGGCTGGAGCCTGAACGATCAGTTCCTTTCCATGTGGGCCTCTCTACATGAGCATCTTCTAGGTTGCTTGGGCTTTTTCACAGCCTAGTGACTTAGTTCCAAGTGTGCACATACCAGAAAGCCAGACAGAAGCTTTATCAACCTTTAGACCCATCCTCAGATGGGGTTGTGATGACGCTGTAGATATAAGAACACCCAGATTCAGAGGGAGGGCATATAGACCCCACTTCTCGGTGGAATGAGTGATACCAGTTGGGCGGCAGAAAGCATGTGCAAATAAAATTAAATAAGAGCTTTTGCCACCCATTCTGATTGAGCTTTAAATAAGGAAATAAAAGCAGTAGTTGCCACAGACAATCTAAGATTGACTTTATGTTCAACTTGAGCTCTCTATTATAAAATCATAAAATCAAGTTCTCCCTGGGTATACATCTAGAAAGGTATATATTTTAAAGCATCTAGTTGTAAGTTGCAAGCCTTTATGTTCCCAACAGCACACATGTTACTTTTTAAAGGAATATGCCTGGTGGACTGTAAGAATTTTATTTCTCCAAATGTTACTTAAAATTATAATTTTTTTTCTCTTTAGGACAGCATTGAACTGATTTCATACTGATTTCATTATGCTCTGCTCAGCACCCGACACACTGCTTTGCACACCTGGGTGCTTAATAATGTGATTTGATGATGAATTCCTATTATAAACCCTTCATGGGATTCAAAAATATTTCCCTGTATGATTTGGGTTATGGCATTTGACTAAAGTCTTTTTTTCTTGTTTTCATTTAATAAATATTTATTGAGGATTCTCAAGGTCAAAGTTTTTAATTATGGGCTTTGAGAATAGGATAGAGGGAACCTAATAAATAAGAGACTTTTTTTTTGGAAATTATATAAGGTCCAGGTCAGATGATATAATTTAAATCTATTTATTCAGCTTAAGTATATACAAGGCTGTGCATAAAGACCATACTCTTGGCCTTTGAGAGAGGGGCAATGTGTTTAGGTCACTTTGGAATATAAGACAATTACCCAAATGGTCAATTCAGCAAGCACTGCTGCACAAATGGCCAGATGTCTCCTATAAATGTCCTTCCACCTCCATCTCAGGGAGACTTTTGTGTTTCTCTGTAGTTAATAAATTATCATAATACTAAAAATCACTTGTAAAGCAGGAATTTGTTCATATCTTTCTTCCTTTTCTGGGTCCACCTGTCTGTATACTTTCCCTAATCCTTCCAGTTGATGAGCTAATGATTTCAGGTTTCAGCCTTTCTTACTGTCTGGCAGCAATCACACAGCGCCAACATCTACCTGAATTTCTTACAGTCAACACAGACTGTTTTGAAATAATTGGCAATAAATATACTAGACATCTAAATTACTCCTTAATGGTTTAGAATTGAAAAGGAAACTACTGACTCATTGACCTGGAGATATAACTCCTGGAGATCTTTAGAATGAGATATTTGAAAACCATTAAATCACTGTTACCTGGTAACATCAGACAAAGCAAGTCATTTATCCCTGGAGGACCTGACCTAAAATAAAAAATTATATTTAAAGTCCCACTCTTCTCTCCAAAGAGTAATTAATGTGTCAGAGTGTCAGTTGATATTTGTTTTCACACAAGCTGTTTTCCTTAAACTGTTTAATGTTTCCTTATAAATAGTTATAACTTTTAGCAGATATGCTAATCAGTTTTTTTGTGTCTGTATAAATGTTGTGTAAATAACTTATTGGATTAATTTTTCATTTCTAACTTTTAGACAACAATTACATTTTTTACTTCATTTTTCAAGGTGTAAGCTAGTGGATTGCATCAGTTAAGGTTGTCATGAGGTGTGAATTCGGAGGAAATGTTCTAATTTGCTCTTAAAGTGTGATTAACAAGTCAAACAATATTTTGGGATGTTATGGTTTCATCATTTTTTTCTAACTTAAAATTAGAATAGAAACTACAAAGCAGAAAAATTATGTTCAATAGTTTTGTTTTTAATAGCATAACATCTTTTTAACACTGTAGGTTTCCCTAAGAATATTAATTTGGTAAAATAAGACCACATGATGACTGAATAACTGATTTTATTCTTTCTACATTTTTTGCATTAATATCTCAAATCACAATATGAAACCACATAGCAAAATGAGTTGTAAAAAGAAGTGGCACCTGTTTTAGAGGAGTATTGCAACATCTTTGAAGTAATGCCCATCTTTATCCTGACTTGGAAGTAGTATTTTCAACTGGTGTTGATTCATACTCAAAATAATAATAAATATTAGTGTGATTCATAATATTTGCATTTTAACTAGGGTTATGGTCATTAAATTTGTTTATTTAGAGTTGTGAACATTGAACATAATAATAAGTATATATTCCAATTTAATATTCTGAACTAAATGTAAGGGATCTAAGCTAAAGCAAATAGTTTTGATAAGGGATTTTCAGGCTAGCAAAGCAGAAAACAAAATGAATTGCTTCCATTTCACTTCCCAGGACCATGCTTAGGTTGTTCTTTGTGTAATCAAAGTTGAATGTGGATAAGAAATGTCATAATACTTATTCATAGCTGCTCTGAATAAAACCCAAACCAAAGAAAATGAAAAGTGAGAAAAAGCAGTGTAAACAAAGCGCAGATGAAAATATTCCCAAGAGGGGGATTTTACTAAGACATGCATAGGACTCAAGAGAAACGTTACTCCATAATTGTAGTGAAATGACAAACAACATATTTATTCCTAAAACAAACAAGAGATCTGATTCAGATGTAAAGTTTAAAAAATATTATTGGGCTTCCCTGGTGGCGCAGTGGTTGGGAGTCCGCCTGCCGATGCAGGGGATACGGGTTCGTGTCCCGGTCTGGGAGGATCCCGCGTGCCGTGGAGCGGCTGGGCCCGTGAGCCATGGCCGCTGGGCCTGCTCGTCCGGAGCCTGTGCTCCGCAATGGGAGAGGCCGCAACAGTG
>NW_006783957.1:2288505-2293300 GCF_000442215.2 Lipotes vexillifer
AAAAAAAATATTATTATAGGAGATAGAAATTGGGAGATAAAAATTGGGCACCAACTTAAAAGGAAAAGGAGTAGTAAAACCACAGAATAAAAGCACTTTAGAAAAAACATAATAACATCATCAGGACAGATGAGAGACTCAGAGATATGACAACAAAGCAGATCAAATTCCACTTACCGAGAAAGAACAAGGCTGTGAAACAATTGTGGAGAGCATCGTGCAAAAACCAATGGTGATACTAAATTCCAGAGCATTAAAAAAATGCCATCAAGTAAATATTCAAACCTATTATGGACGGAAACTTTCCTGAAGTAAAGACAGACTGGAATCTGAAGCTCAAAAGTCACATCACGAGGTGCCGGTGGGTGTGTCAGGGAAAGGAAGATAGAAAATTCTGAAACAGACCTCCCAACAAAAAGCCAGATGCTGCTTAGATTATAAAGAATCCAAATACTGAGGAAACTATTAATATGGCCTCAGATTTTTTCCAATATAGCTTTTAATACTAAAAGAGTAGGAAGCATCTACAAATTTCTGAGGAAAGCATGTCCAAAGAATTTTATATTCATCCCAATTATTCTTCAAATAAAAGTCCAAAGATATACCCTCTCAATTTTACAAGGTTTTAGAGGATACTTGATAGTGAATATTGAGGCTAGAAATATAATAATAAGATGACTGATGGGAGACATTATGTATTTTAATATAGAGAATTAAGGTTAAATAATTGTAAGAACTATTTTTATGTAATAAAATGTAAATATTATAATGACAAGAAAATAATAATATAAAGTTTTGCAGTTAGGAAAGGTCAAAGGAAGTAGAAATGCAAACATTTCTCCGTTTATCACAGCAGGGGAATGATCACCAAATAGTGCTTAAAGTCAGAAAAGATTCCTACCTTGTGATTTTTTTCATAATCATTTTTTTTTCTTAGCTCCAAAGGAGTCTCCTGGTAATGATATTAGATTTCATTATTAGGAAACCATTAATTATAAGGTGCACCACTATTTTATGTAGCCCTAATGAAGAAAAATAAAGGATACAAATAAACTGTGACATATCATTGACTTCCTCAACAATAAGAGCCATTCTGATTTCCAAGAGCTTAGAATGTGGAAACAAGTATCTTTAATTGATGCAACACCATGTGTCTTTTGGTGAAGAACCATTTATATGAACTTAAAAATTCCCTTTAACTTTAATGTCTACATGTTATATTTAAGTAACCATAAGTTTAAGATCTTCATTCAAAAACATTATATAATACCATTTGCATTTATTCATATGTTCCTATATGTTAAATGTGTACATATATTCTCTCTTACCTTCCCCTGTTTCTCTATATCTATCTAGACATTCATCCATTCATACCCTTATATATATTTTCATCCATAGAAAGATGTATGTAAATGTCTCCATCACATAGTAACTAAGGTTTATTCATGTGGTTGAATTTAATGCATATATATGTGTGTTTATACATATATGGTTTGTTGGTTAGTCCCTTCCTTGAAATTTTTGCAATAAACATCTATCAAATTTGCAAACAATCATTATTCTTAGAAAAATTGCTTTCTATCCAGGAACAACTATAAAAAAATGTCTTGCAATTTTTCTTGGAAGACACTGTTGTATGACCAGCCAAAAGCAGAGATTTGTTCTGATTTCAGTAGGTGTTATCCTGCATAACTAGTTTGGTGTCTGGGTAATTTCTTTACTTCTTTTTGCCTCATAACATTTTTGAGAAATCAAATACATACATACATATATATAATTTTTTCACTGTTTTACGTTTGGAAAATTACTGTGGAACAATTTTTAGAAAGCTGGAAAGAAGTAGCTGAATATAAATATAAATCATAGTGTTTTCAGGTGCTGAAATGTTGGTGGACATTTTTGTTGCTTTATATTCTTGCTGATAGAATAGATTTGCTCAGTCATACGTAAGATCATAAGGATCTTGTTACATATACTATACATTATATATAACATGGTATATATTATATATACACATATATATGTATATATATAAACTTCTGTCTAAACGTATCAAAAGCAAGATAATGTTCTTCATTAAGCAAAGTAGCTCTAAGCACAGGGAAGGAGGGAAGGACAATAAAACTATACTAGAACCATTGATAGAAGCAAGGGACTGCAGTGGAATTCCCATCTTGAAAAAGTGGAGCTGCAGAAAGGGCAGAAATTGCCCCCAGCTGGGAACCAGACCAGGTACTCACTATCTTGCGGACACATTTCCATCAGCCCTCCGGAATTTGTATCCCCCAAGCTGCCAATTTAGAACCTGCTCAGAATGGTGGGACACAGGTGATCTGGAAAATATAATTACAAAACAAACAGAGGAGAAATAATATTCTCAATGTTGTCTTCAAATACAAAAGTTTCCCCTTGTATTTGCTTGTATACAGAAAACTAACACTATGCAACATAGACAGCAAGCACAGCAAAGTTAATCCAGAAAGAAATGTAAACAATGGAAAATATCGGAGAAAAATTGAAAGGAGTATATTTCACAAATAGATAATGGAAAAATATTATCTAAAATGAAACAGTATTATGAAACTAAACCAGAATAATTGCATAGTAAATCTAGGCAACAATAAATGTTAAGAAAAGTGAAACAACACAAATAAGTACAACTCTGAAACATCATTTTTGTTCACAAATCTGCCCATGTGTAATAAAAACAACGTTCTTTGCACCTGGTGAATATGGCATTATTTTACTAATATGTTAAGCTCATGGGAGGTGATTCAGAGGAGGTCTGGAAGCAAATTCTGGATCTTCATTTACATAACATATAAGTTTGGGAAATTTACTTAATCCCTACTACTTCAATTTCCTCATCTGAAGGTTAAAAAATAGCAACTCAGTAGTGAACATTGAAGATTAATCAGCTGATGAAGTGTATTTCATACTAAGCCCATAATGTTAACTTTAATTACTGATTGACAGTGTTTAGTCTTGAAATGGACTCTCTAAATTAGTCATTTAGTGAGTATTAATTATTTTGATGAATAATGAACTCATTATGTGTGGTTTCTTTGTTTGTTTTACCCATAACTAAGAAATTTTTCCCTCATGAGAGAAAATAAAATCATTAAATGCCAGGTTTAAGATCCCTGACTGACACACTCTTCCAGGTAAGCTAGTGTGTATTTCAAGGGTTTCACAAATCGTTCTTTATTACACAACAAAATTGTTAAGGTTGAAGCTTGCTTAAGCAATTGTACAGTGGTTTTTTAATTTTTGTATCTGTTGCTTTGTTTTCACATTGCATTCCTAACTCTTAACAGAGTAATTGATAGAAAAGGTGTGAAATATTGTTGCCTTAATTAACAAATAAAAGAAACATCATGAGGAATATTGTGTAAAATCCTTTCATAATCTGTGGTATGCTGATTTATTTTTATTCTTTCCAGCTTCATTTGGAATTTTACATATTTCTTGGGCATAAAAATAGACAGAATGTGGTTCTTGGAAGCTCTACTTTCCAGACCATTATTGCAAAATTCTAAAATTTGCAGAATATATTTTTTTTCATTTTCAGTTGATTCAGTAGTTCTTTATACAAAGCTTTACACAACTGAAACAAATATATTTGTGGAATATTCTAGCCACGTCTGTCTGGTGAATGTATTACAGTTTATCTGCCTCAAATCTTATTAGTTTTATATAAGTTGTATAATCTATACTTTAAAAGATTTTCATATTGTAGCTTTAGTTTTTTCACACCTATTATGGCTATTTAAGGTACTGATCATATTAATGCAAAGATATTTAAAACCAAATGGGAAGTTTTAATTTTAATCTCTCCAACAGATTTGTGTAATTGTCTGACAAAGGGCTGCTTTGGATTTGTTTTGAATTGTGAATTACCATTTATATCTCAGTGGTCTTTAAAAACATGATTAACAAGAAGATTTATGTTGGAAACTATACACATATATATAAATATTAAAATGTTAGGAATATATATATATATATATATATATATATATATATATATATATATATGTTTTGTTTTTGGTTTTTATTTTCTGCTTAAGTATGTGTATGTAACAAAGTACCACACAGTTGGTGGCTTAAAATAATAGACATTTATTTTCTCATAGTTCTGGAGCCTAGAAGTCTAAAATCAAGGTGTCAGTAGGGCTATGATTTCTCTGAAGTTTCTAAGAGAGGAGCCTTCCTTACCTCTTCCAACATTTGGTGTTTGCTACCATTCGTTGGCATTCCTTGGCTTGGAGATACATCACTCCAGGCACATGGTCATCTTCTCCCTATGTGTTTTCATATCATTTTCTCTCTGTGCCTCTTTGTCTCTTTGCCCCAAACTCTCCTTTTTATAAGGACACCATATTGGATTAGGGCCCACACTAATGGCCTCTTTGTAAATTGATTGCCTATGTAAAGACCCTATTTCCAAATAATGTCACAGCTTGAGGTACTGGGGCTTTCCACTTCAACATATCTTTGTAGGGTGACACAATTCAACCAAAATAGTGTGTTTATTTAAAGAATTTACCTTTGAGTAGTTCTAGTTTTCTCCCTTTGTTAAATGAAATTAAGAATCAAGACCAAAATAAGTATCATCTTCCAACCAAATTTAATGATTAAAGAAATTTTCAGACAGACCCAAATCTTGAAAAAATGGCCCCCTTCACATTTCTTTTAAAATAAGTCATAGTATTACTCTCATTAGATTTCTCTTTAAAATATAAGCTGAGCACAAAATTCATTTCAGATTAGATTTGTGGTGATTGGTTCAGCA
>NW_006783957.1:2293310-2305659 GCF_000442215.2 Lipotes vexillifer
TCAGCAGATCAAATTATACAGACTTTGTAGGGAAGGAACATTTTTATGCTTAAATTTTCATCACAAATTTACGAAAGTCGACTCCTTAGGGCAACATTGACAATATGTTAGTGCACTCAACTACAAACTTCTTAGAATAGGATATTCAATGGCCAGCCTCTGGCGTCTAGAGGTCTCACTCCTAAGGGAGAACAGTGCTAGTAGGTGACAAAGCATAGCACTGTTTCCATTAAAATGGAAAGTCTTTCTTCCTAAATGGTCTTCCTCACAAAAACATAAAACCTCAGTCTAATCATGATAAAAGCATCAGACAAATACATGTTGAGGAACAGTCTACAAAATACCTGCCCAGTACTCCTCAATACCAGTAAATTAGTCATCAAGGTCATTAGAACAGAGTCTGAGAAATCGTCACGGCCAAGAGAGGGCTTGGGAGACATGAAAGTTAATGCAGTGTAGTATCCTGGATGGGGTCCTAGAACAGAAAAAGGACATGAGGGAAAATCTAAGGGCATTTGTATAAACTTTGTTTATAATAACTTATCAATATTGGTTCCTTAGTTGTTGTGACAAATGATCCATACTAACGCAAGCTGCTAATACAGAAGAGACGGAATGGCATACAGAAACTCTCTAAATGATCTATACAGCTTTTCCACTGATGTAAAAGTATTCCAAGATAAAAAGTTTATTTTAATAAAACATGGAAGATGAAACCAACATTTGGCAGCATCGGCTCCTCACATCCGTGAAGGGGTTACTATCTTGGCTGCAGAAATCGATACTATCTTACCCAAGAAAAGTTGGGTCGCCAATCCACAATGAAAGGAAGGAGGCATATGTCTGGAATATAAGATATCTTCTGGGATATCTCTTCATATTCCCACATGCTGGATGACAATCAAGGGGAAACTACAGAAACATAAAGGAGCCAGGACTGGAGTGCTAATAGCTCAGAACCTTCAGAAAGCAAGAGGATTTGGGTCATCCCATCAGACAAAGAACTGCACCACGATGCTTGCTAGTAGGGAAGAAAATAAGGCATGGATAATGAGAGGGTGAGGTTGTAAAAGCTATGACCCTGTGACCAATGGTGGAAATGAGGATTTCTTCCTTATTTTGGTATTGATGTATTACTATGTATTACTATTTATGGAATACTATACTATTAACCAGTTTTCTCCCTTTTCCCATTTACCTGTCATCTCACATAGAAATGTGAGTGGTAGGTATCTTATATTTTAGTATTTAGGCTAAAGCATGTTAAGAGAGGTGCAGCTCAGCTAAAAGAGGAATGAACCTTACCCAAAGGTGGATAATGTAACTGTGTATCCTCTTTGGGGAGCAGTTGGAAAAGTTCTCAGTATATGAGAAAAAGCAGAAACGTTGCAGGTGAAAGCACGATTCTATTTACTTGAAAATTAAGGATGGTTAAAAGAGATGTGCGTAGGTGCTGAGATAAGAGCTTGGCTGGTGGCGTTAAACTGTGTCAACTTAGCTCTGTTTCCCAGAATTCTCTTTATGAGATGTGCTGGATTAGAGAACTGTGTGGAAGAGCCGAAGGCCAACCAGGTGCAGCAGTCCTTAAGCCTGAAGATCACCGTGGGGGATGGAGGCGCTGTCACTCACACACATCCTCTCTGATCTCCTGGCTCATGAGATCTACCAGGTGCTCTTCCTTCAGGTTCTCCCCAGCCTGGGCCAGGTACCCGTGGGAAGGTCATCAGATTTTTCTTCAGGCCCTTTCCCGGTCAAGGTTGGAGACAGTGAGAGGTAGACACAAGCTTCCCTTTGTTCTTGAGAGTTTAGTTTGTCCTCATGGGTTTGAATTTGTTTCTGTGGTTCTCTGTCGCATATCCAGCTTGTTTTCTGAGCTCATGATGCTGACCCCAGGCTCATCATTGTAGCTAGATGTCTTCCAAATACTTTGTGAGCTCCCACAAAGGACTGTGTAAAGATTAATCACCACAATCAATGCCCTATATCATGTCATTCATAGTGGTTCTGCTTCTCTGATCAAGCCCTTAGTAATAAAGAACACAGAAAGGGAAGCTATGGAGGTGGAAGTGGATGAACCAGAATGGGAAACCAGAGGACAAACATCAGGGTCACTTAGAAGACAGAGAATTTGAAGAAGCAGCTGGTTTCTCCTTGCCCACCCCACAGGACTGCTGGAAGAAGCAGAGGTTGGCAGGTATATCTGCATAAGATATAAAGCAGCTAGCAGTCACTGGAGAGGAGAAGGTTGTCCCAGGAAGAGAGTAGTGTCTTGAGGATACAGGGAACCCCAAGAAGCAGGAATCAAAATGCCAACTCACCCCAATAGGCAGCATGACCTTCCCCAGTTAGCCTGCTCAATGACAAGAAACAAGATTCTGTAATCAATCACATCTGTACTCAAAGACAAAGGAACACAGATTATCAAATTAAAAAAAAAAAGTAGAAAAATCAAATCTTACCAATTACTTGAAGAAAAGCGGTAACATGAATGAGCCATCAACCTTAACCAACAGAATAATTCATTAACACAGGACTGCACAGGAGCAATCCCTAAGCATTTAGACATTTAAAATAAATGTGTTTAGAGACACTGGACATGATTTAATTCCCACAAAGAATAGTTTTATAAAATAGGGAAAAACATATGTTAAAACTTAAAATATTACTATAACAAATTAAGAATGAGAAGAACTTAGTATAAAAGGATTAGAAACAGAATAAAGAGACCTGGGTTATCTGTAAGCAAATGTGAATTGGATGAATAATGAAATTTTCAATATATACATTGAATGTGGGATGGCAAACAGTATCTTAAATATACTGAGGAAAAATTAACTTGAAACTTGATTTCTCTGTCCAATCATACTAGAATTTGTGGTAAAAAACAAATGAAAACTTTTTTTTGGTACTCAAAGGCTCAGAAATTTTTACCAACTAGAGGATATGTCTGAAATAATTATTTAGAAATAAATAGCTTTAAGGAAATTCTAGGCTAAAAGAAATAGTAATACTAACTATAGCAGTAAAACTTAAGTATATATATAAATAATTGTTGCCATAATTAAAAATACCTAAATACAGAATCCTAGGAGATCTTAAAATGGGAATTGTGGTGGGTGGAACAGTGAAAATATGCTAAGGTTCTTTTCTTATTCAGAGATAAGATATAAATACTGTTTAAATCCAGACTGTACTGGAAAAATGTGAAACAAAAAATTGTTCAAATCATAAAAGAAAAAAAGAGGTAAAGGTAAGATAGAAAGGAGAACTAGAAAACATGAAATACAATGACAGAGATGCAATCAGGGAAATCAATCTAATGATAAGGATGAAGTGGAGATAATCTCAGTGGTTCAAACAACCCAGAAAACAGCCTGTGCAATAGGCTATTTACAAAAGATGGTATTTATAGTAGAAAAATTAGAAAGTCTGAAAATACTGGAATGGAAATGCCGGTTGTACAAAGAAAATAAACCACATATGGTAACCCTGATGTCAGGTGAAATTCAAAGCAAAAGTGTTTGCCAGGCTTGAGAGGATGCATCTGAGCACAGTGCCTAGGTTGTGGTGAATGAAGGGGCATTCATTAGGTTTGTAAGAGGGATGACAAGGAGAGAAGGCTGGACAGCCTACGGCAGCAGTGTGGACAGTACTGTTGGTGTTATAAGAAAGTGGCTGAGAATAAGATGGACCCAGTGCGTAGTGGAAACAAGCAGATTTCAACTTCAAAGATTCTGGGGAGCAGTGTCTTCAGGGAAGAGTCCTATTTCAGTTCAGGTACAGAGTGGAACAAATATTTCCATATCCCATGATGACAGAAGTGAGTTGGCAGATTATCAAGGAAGAGGTGATTTTGGAAGAAAGCACTCCAGCATGTGGGATGAAATGAGGATAAAGAAGTATATAGTAGAATGGAGCACCCGTCCAGGAGGGGACAGTCATCTGATGGGTTTGCCCTGCGTTGTGGGAATGCTGGCCTCAGAGAAATCAGCTCTGATAAGTCCTGGCTTTCCTTTCCCTCCCAATGGTTGGGCATCTGTCACAGAAGTACAGGTGGGCAGAATGTCTTTAGGGAGGGCCATGAAGACAAGGTGGCTCTTTCTTAGGGTTCTGAATTGACACTGCAGTTTTGGCTGACACTCTCAAAAGGAGGGCAAGAGTGGGTGGCTGGTGAGCCTCTCTCACTGAGGCTGCCCCTCAACAAATTTGCTTCAACAAGTGTTCTTGAAATTTATCAGTTTGTAACAGCATCCTTTCTCTGTGCGACTGCAGAGAAACGTAAAGAAGAATTATGAGATCCCACTACAAAACATAGATCTTGGTGAAATAAATGTTCAAAAGGGAGAAATTAAAATGCAAAAAATTGAAGAAGACGTGTTCATTGTAGAAATAAGGCATGAATTTTTATGCACCCACAGACACTTATATACACTCATACATGTTGATAAACCTTGAAAGTGTCCTTACCACATCCTCTGGGAGGGCAGAGGTGGCTAGAAACAAACACAGCTACATGTATGGAGGTGGGAAGAGGGGGCGTTGAGAGGTGAGGGATTTCCCCTTTGGGGATATCCTAATAGCTTTCATCTGGTATCTCAGACTCTGGATACAGCCTGCAGGATGGGAATCGTGGGTCTAATTTTCATTTTGTGACACTTGTATGCAAAATTAGCATAATAATTGTATCTAATTCATAGAGTCATTGTGAGAATTAGCTCAGTCAATCTAAGCCATGTGTCTAGCCTTGCATCCGGCTCAGTGAATGTCCAATTACTGTTATTATTATAATCAGTCTTCTTTTTCCCTATTAGATTATTTGCCAGAAGAGGAAATAACAAGTAAAAAAACATATATCCAAAATACGAAATCTGGCAAAATAGTGAAACGTTATTAGGAACTTCTGTTAAACAAATGATAGATACATAAGATACATATGTAGGAGGACAGGTAGGGAGATGGGTAGGTCTATAGATAGACATATCTACTAGGTATAGGTGGCATATGTAGTCTTAGAAAGTTTTTCACCAGAAGGACACATTTATTTATCATTTCACATCTTGTCAGATATTAAAATACATTGTTTTTTTTTATACCCTCCAGTGTGTCTGTTTGACTCCTCCTCCTCTCCTTCCTCCTACTACTATTTCAAAACAAGTCTAAGTCTCAAAAATTTTACATTTGTGATGAAAAGAATCAACCTTCAAAAAGTCTAGTTTGTACCTCAAAGTTGCTTAAAAAAAGGCTAGTTTGGGAAGCAAGGTTTTAAATATTTTGCTTATAAAAGTGATACTCCACAGTCAGATTTATTTTTCTTACTGGAGGTAAATATAATATACTTGGTTATTTTTCTATCAGAGGTATTATCTTATTCACTTTTTTCCTCGGATGACAAATACCAAATGATTGTTTCTCTCTCCATCTCTCTATCTCTGTCTCTCTCTTTTATTCCCTTTACTACTGCTAACTTCTGCCTCTCTCTTTACATTTATATATATATATATATGTGTATGTATATATATATGCATATATATATACACACATATATATATATACATATATATAAACTTCTTACAGAATCTTGCATACTTTATTTTTCTACTAGAGGAAACGGGTAGATGAACGTCATGAGATATTTAAAAATGTGAGGTACAATCTATTCTGAAACCAACAGTGAGGACATTTTTCCTTACTTTTTAAACTTTATTTGAAAATCTAACAAACATAAAGAGAAAAGTCCTTACTAAACAGATCAATGAGTTACCACAAAGTGATTAACAAAGTGCTGGCTATTACATTGAAAATTTCAGCCCTCAGAGGGGGTCTTGTGTCTCCCGCGTCATTCACTCTTCACTCTTTCAAAAGAAGATAACTATCATTGTTTCTTAAGATAGAGTTTTACCTGTTGATGGCTTGAAATAAATTGGATCACAAAATTGGAAAATTTCTGTGTGTGGCATTTCACACAAGATTTTGTCATTATTTAAATTGTTTTATGTAGCTACTGTTTCTTCTTCAAATGTTCACTAGTAGGAGATCCATTGCATCTCTGATTAGCATTTGGGTTGTTTTCAATGCTCGGCTATGAAGAGTGTTTCAGCTCTGAACTTTCTTGAACACCCACGAGTACATTTCTGCTGAAAATACACTAAAGAGTGAAATTGCTGAGTCACGACATGTGTTTCCGTTCAACTTTAGGCTCCCCTGACTGCCACAGTCATTCAAAGTTGCTGTGCCAGTGAACATTTTTACAAGCAGTGGTGGGGAATTTCATCCTTCTGCAGCCTTGCCAGCTCTAGGCATAGTGAATGGCTTTTACCTTTAATCATTCTGTGGGGTGTGCAATGATAACTCTTACATAGTGTATTGATGACCTTTATGCTTACTCATTATAGGACACTTCCTTGATTTAGTGATCTTTGGTGCACTGCCTGTTCGAAGTTCTCACCCTTATTTCCATTTGGTTGTTTGTCTGTCTTATTATCTGGCAGTGTTTTGATTATTCTGGATATGAGCCATTTTTCAATGCCTCCTGTAAATATCTCCTTTCACTCTGTGCTTGCTTTTTCAATCTGTTAAATGTAAATTTTGATGAGAGACATTCCTATTTTAGATAGTCCAATATGTCAGTATTTTATTCTGTAGCGTTAGTGTCCTTTGTATCTTAATTCTTTCCCTTTACCACGTTCATACATTTATGTCCCTATATTACTTAAAAGTGTGTGTGCACTCACATACTTTCTTTTCTTCTAATGAATTATCAGAATTTTGTATCAAATCTATGCTAGAAAAGAGCTATTTTTATTTTCATTTTTTTCTTATTTCTTGAAGGATTGTCTTAGATTGATGTGATTTATTTCTTAAATGTTTGGTTGATTTCACTAACAAAATCATCTAGAGCTTGAATTTGTTTGTGGGAAGGTATTTAATTATATATTCTGTGTTTTTCAAAAATTTTTTTCTTCTTTAAGTTTTGATAGATTTTCTTAAATGTGTTGCTTTCTTTTCAGTTTTCAAATTTATTGGTCTATATTTGTGAATAATATATTCTTATGTTAACTTAATGTCCATGAGATCTGTAGTGAAGCCCTTATCCATTCCTGATGTTGATTATTTGTACTCTTTTTACATTTTCTCTCAACTGGTCTTGCCAAGAATGTATCAAGTATATTAGTCTTTTCAAAAAAAAAGATATTTGTTTTTATTGACCTCAAACTATTTTCTTCTTTTACTTTTATTATTTTTCTTTTTGTTTTATGTGGATATAATTTGTTATCAATTTTCTTTCACAGAAGGATGTTTAACTCATTTTCAGCCTTTTTTCCTTTTCCTTTTTGTATGCAATTAAGGCTATAAAGTACTCTTTAAGGATGGCTTTGCTGCATCCTACAAGTTTTCATGATTATATTTTAATTATTATTCAGTTCAAAGAATGTTCTCAGTTTTCATTGTGATTTCTTCTTGGAAAAATGGATTATTTTGATCTCTATTTCTGAATTTTTTAAACTTTGAGTGTTTTATCTAGTTATTCACTTACCTATTCCTAGCTTAAGTGATGGTGGTATGCTTATGAATGTAGTTAATATGATTTTAATCTTTTAAATGTGGTGACATTTTAGTTGAGCATATGATCAAATTTATAACAATTTTGTTTAACTATTTCTTATTGTCCAGACTAGAAATTCCAGTAGGTGAACTGACTTTACTCCTTTTACAAAGGAGTTGTAAATCAGTTAACTATATTTGTGTGTCTCTTTCTGAACATTATATTTTGTTCCATTGACCTATTTGTCTGTTCTCTTGCCAATACCATGCTGTCTTGATTAATACAACCTTATAGTAAGTCTTTAATTTGGATCATGTAAGTCCTCTGGATTTGTTTGCTTCTTCAGTATTATGTTGATAATTCTGGGTCTTTTAACTTCCTAAATAAAATTTAGGATTTATTTATTGATATCTACAAAATAACTTTCAGCAATTTTTATTGAGATGCAATTATTATTATGTAATGCCCCTCATTATCCCTGATAATTTTCTTTATTCTGAAGTAAGCTTTGTCTGTAATTAATATAGCTACTCTAGTTTTCTTTTATTTAGTGCTGGCATGGTATAGATATAGATACAGATACAGATCTTTAAGGGATTTCTTTCACTGCAGGTGGTAAACTGACCACAAGTCCTCTGAGACTTATATGGGAACAATGGCAGTGTTTCAGAAAAGAAATGATGGAAACTTGGACTTTGGAGAGTGAAGTGAAGAAAGCAGTCATAGAAGAATCTCAGAGATATCTACCCAGAAAAATAAATGAGATTTGGTGATGTTTGCTTATTCAGTTATTCATTCATTCAATGCATTCAACAATATTTGTTGAACAGTTATTAAGTGAACAAGAGAAGCTGAAAGTTATAGAGTGGTTTAGATCTGTTACTATATGTTACTAGAAATTACACATGTAATTAGAATTAGAATTATTAATATATGCTAATGATCGATATAATTAATAATAATCGCTATAGTTTGTGTTACCCTAAATTCTAAAAATAATATTTTTAAGAAGTGTTTTAATAGAGAATAATAGAGAGTGAGACGATAAGAATCCCCTGTAGTATTAATTAGAATTCAAAGTAGGTGCTTTAGCCAATGCACAAATTTCTGGTGTAGCTGCCTTAAATCTGTCTTTGGAATCATGGAAGTGGTAATTGCTTCAGGAGGAGAGGGAAGATTCCTGAGTATAGAAGAAGCACTAAAATTACCATAATGATATCTGACAAAGGTTCCTTTCTCTCCCCTGGAATTCCTTCATCTCACTAGTAAATCAAGGGAAGTTTTCTGAGAAATCCTTTTATTTACCTGTTAGTGAAAGAGATTTAGATTCTCGTTTGCCTTAAGATCTCCAATAACAGAAGAATGCTGGAACCGTGGCTCAACAGTGGAGAGAATCAGTACAACTGACCAGAAATGGAGCTGAAACTGGACCCAGTTCAGAATACAAATCCCTTGTTATGGTTTTCAGCCAGTTCTCTCTTCTTGTGGTGACCCCTCCACCATCTTCCCCTCAAATCCACTCACACGCGCCCCCCAGCTTGGCCCAAACTGTTTTCAGTGCTCTGTGTCCAACCCCCATAGAAACAATAATACCTCCTCCCCTCGAGGCAAATTTGTAGAAGTGCGCGAAAATCAGTATGCTTTTATTCCGAGACCAAGAATCATTATGCATCATGTTCTTTTACTTTCATGGCCTGAAGACGTTGTGTTAGCCTTACTTACTCAGAAAGAGGAAATTGTTTAAAAATTATTATTGCTCTGGAGCCTTGAGAAGCACTGTTTGCCAAATATTAAGTACCATCTTGCCTAAACTGCTGTGGAGGCAGAAAATATTTATTTAAAAGAATGTGTTTTAGAGGTTACATAAAATGAATAAAACGATTTTCTAGAAAATTCAACATATGCCATTTTTCTCAGCTGAAGCTCGCAGGGATGTTGGAAGGATGCTGGACTTTGAAACCAGAGAGCCCTGTTCAACTCCCAGCCTGGCTACTCCCAGTTGTGTGAAATACGTGAAGTTGCTTAAATGCTCTGGGAATCGGTTTTCCCATCTGCATAAGCCATAGTGATGCTAGGAGGATGAGGCAAAATATACATAAGGAGTGGTGGTGATTATTATTGTACAATAGGAAGTGCTGTTACTTTTAATCAGGATCATTTTTTCCCCTTTCTCGTAGCTTAAATGTTTTTCTTTCTTTCTTTTTTAAAAATTTTTGTTTTATATTGTTGTATATTTGATTTACAATGTTGTGTTAATTTCAGGTGTACAGCAAAATGATTCAGTTATGTGTAAACATATATCTATTCTTTTTCAGATTCTTTTCCCATATGGGTTATTACAGAGTACTGAGTAAAATTCTCTGTGCTATACAGTAGGTCCTTGTTGATTATCTATTTTATATATAGTAAAATGTATATGCTAATCCCAACCTCCTAATTTAGTCAGGATGATTTTTAATGTAAAATAATGCTGCAACTATAGAACACAGTTGGCCAATGTTTTAGGAATTTTTTATGCCATTGATAAATTTTTGGTCCATCAAGATGAATTTGTTGGAAAGTAATGTCACACGTCTGTGAGATCATTGATTGAGGATACTGATTTAGCCTGGGATTGTGGAAGGCAGGCAAAATACAGTTGTTTTATAAAGAAATATACTGGAATATACTGCTATTGCTGTTACCTAGTAAGTTTATTAAATAGAGGTGATACAAGAAAATGATCCAAACCAAAAAAAAAAAAAAAGAAAATGATCCATTCTTATGTAAGCAATTAATGTCAATGGTCAATGAATATCATATATATTAAATATTCAACCAGTAAAGACATTTTTGCAAGCAGAAACAGGAGAAGCATATCTTAACACTTAAGCTATAAACTTTATAAAAATTTCGTATAAAAAAAGCATGAGTATCAATTATTTAAGGATAGATTTTTTATATGTAATGGGAAAGTTGATGCTAGCTGTAAACAGTTTCTACAAAAAATATGCTTAGAATAACAATGTTCATAGATTTAGAAAAATATACTTAGAGTTATATCTAAATGCTGCAGTAAAAATGAAAATCCATACTTGTGAAAACTTGTCAATGTAGACTTTTCATCCATAGACATTAAAAACAAAACATGACTTGAATTACACAAATATAATAATTCCCTTCAATATCAAAAAAAGTAAATAGTAAATGAATGAGTAATCTAGGATTCCTCATCCCCAGTTCTGCTAAATAAAATGTGATTCCATACACAGTACTAAACCCACTGCAGAAATAGCTACTCCCTTTAATAGCTTCCTGCTTGCCAATTCCAAATTTGGTCCCCAAATTACTATGAAAAGAAATGACACGGGCTTCCCTGGTGGCGCAGTGGTTGGGAGTCCGCCTGCCGATGCAGGGGATACGGGTTTGTGCACCGGTCCGGGGAGGATCCCACATGCCGCGGAGCGGCTGGGCCAGTGAGCCATGGCCGCTGGGCCTGCGCGTCTGGAGCCTGTGCTCTGCAATGGGAGAGGCCGCAGCAGTGAGGGGCCCGTGTACCACCAAAAAAAAAAAAAAAAAAATGACACATTTACAATGTGATTGTCATATATTATGGCAGATGAGTGAAAATTTTCCCATAAAAATGAAACATTTGGCACTATGGACATAATTTTAGGTCTTAGATAAAAATTTAATAATAGATAATTATGTTCGTGCACATGATATTTTCATGCTTTATCTCCACTCTGATTAGTAAATTCCTCCAACAGTTATGAGTTTATTCAATTTCCTCTTAGTTTCCACTGTCCAGGATGGGTTCAGATTATGTACTCTGGTTGGTCTTCTAGTTATTCTCAGTGGGCTCAAATTAGTCTGGTTCAGTGGAAAAAATGCTTATTCAATCTTCATGTAGTACATATTAAGGGTTTGGGAATAAAAATAACCTATTTTCAAACTTAGCCCTTCACTTACTGGCATGTGTAATTTAAGACAATATGTCCTTTCTAAGCCTCATTTTATTTTTATGTAAAACGATTGCAGAGTAATTTTCTCTCTGAAGATTAACTAAGATAGCATATGTGGACTGTCCTACAAGATATAAACTACACTTTCTTCCTCTTCCTTTGTTTAAAATATGTTTTAGACTCTGTCTGAGGCTCTGAGAATTCATAAGAAACAGCTCTACTCTTCCTGAAGCTCACATGCTCTGTACAAAAAACTAGGTGATGAGTCTTGTTTTACTCCTATAGCCATGGATTCTTGCCCTGAGTCCCTGCTGGTTCATGCTTTTCTTCTCTGTCTTATATGTTGGAGTCCTCAAAGCCCATTTCTAGTCTCTGGCTCTTCCCTCTTTGCATCCTCACAAGCCTTTGCATTCTCAAGGCTTTAATTAACCCGGGAATGTAATAGACTCAATTTCTACTCACACCCCAGAATTTTTTTTCAAAATCTGGTGTTATACAACAAACACCCTATGTGACATTTGAACTTGGGTAAATCACAGAGAGCTCAGAGCTACATTTTCAGAAGCCTTGATACTGGCTTCTCAGTTGAGTTTTCCCTCATACTTCCCCATTTCAGTAAATGAAACTGCTACCCTCCAAGTGAATTGGTCCAGAAACTTTGCCCCTTCCTCATTTCTTCTGTTTCTATTAGCATCCACATCACAACTACCAGTCAATCTTCTCCCCAAATTATATATGGAATATCTTCCTTTATCACCACCTTTGCTGCTGTAACTTGAATGCAAACTGTTGTCATCTTTCGCCTTTAGTATTGTGGGAGCTTCCTGCTCTTTTTTTTTTTTTTTTTTTTTTTTTTTTTTTT
>NW_006783957.1:2305729-2318400 GCF_000442215.2 Lipotes vexillifer
TTTTGCGGTATGTGGGCCTCTCACTGCTGTGGCCTCTCCCATTGTGGAGCACAGGCTCCGGACGAGCAGGCCCAGCGGCCATGGCTCACGGGCCCAGCCGCTCCACGGCACGTGGGATCTTCCCAGACCGGGGCACGAACCCGTATCCCCTGCATCGGCAGGCGGACTCTCAACCACTGCGCCACCAGGGAAGCCCACTTCCTGCTCTTTTATTGGTCCTCTCAACTCTAAAACCCTCTAAATAACAAGAGTAATCTTTTTAAAATGTAAGTTAGATCAGGCACCTGCCGCTATTCAAATGGATGTCCTAAATTTACATAAAATTCAGGCGATATTACATGACACACACAAATGTGTATAACTCGGTCCCTATTTTCTTCTGCAAACTCATTATATAACACTTATTCATGTAATCAGTATTCTTCAGTTGCTTGGGTCCTCTGTCTTTTACTTCTTCAATTTTATGACTCTGTCTCATTCTTTGATTTTATCTTAAGCATTTCCTTATGGAAATCTACAAAAGAAGTAGCTTCAGTAGATATAGGGTAGATTGATTGAGCATCCTTTTCAACCTTCTTTTAGAGTCCTTTCATATAAGATGGAAAAAAGAAAAGCAAAAATAATATTTTCCAAACTCTGTGTATCTAAGTGTGGCCATTAGGTAAGTCTTAGCTAAGTGGAAGGGCTATTTGAGGCTTCTGGGTGGAACGTGCAGGCTCGAATTAGGATGTGGTAATGTATCATTTTGGAAAATGTGGATGAAATGAATCCCTTAGGCATGGTGGAATAACAAATGAAGGGATTTGTTCTCTGAAAATGTGTGGCTGGTACCTATCTTCTCCTAGACTGTATGTGAGAAAGGAATAGATGTACATTTTTTTTCTCACTAAAACCACAGTTACCTGGGGGTCTCTGTTATAGCATTTGGTCCTAAGCCTTATTAATACAGCCTTATCATTCTCTATCTGAGTCCTGTTTACTTCCTTCACATTTCATACTTATTTGTTTATTTGCTTGTCAAATATCTGTCACCTCTACTAGACTGACTACCAGACAGAGGTGGGCTGGAGCTTTGGTTGCTTTGCTGATTATTGGATATTCATGTCTATTCAGTCTTTAGTTCATGGTAGGCTTGCAATATATATTTGTGTATGTATAGATGAATTAGACTTGAAAAAGTATTGAGCAAATGCTTTGAAACTATCCTTCATATAGTTCCTTTATGTTAAAATCCCAGGCATCACCAAGAGAGATTGAATTCTGGTGTAAATGATTGGGCCATGGATGGCTACAGCTTGGCATCAGGAGGTCCTCAAAGGATTCCAAAGCATGGCCAAAGTTAGAAAAGACTATTATGACATTTTTCTTAGAAAAACACAATCACTCGTCAAAAATGATAAGACATTGTCCACTGAGATAGTTTGAAATTTAGTATGAAATCATCCATCAGATATTTTGCATGGGCAGCAGGAGCGAGGGAAGAAAAATTAATCTACAGAGAGATAATGTCATATTTATAGATAGTAAGGTCAGACATAAAAAGAAAGCCTGGAAAATAACTCAGAGAAATAACACAGGTCACAGGACTCTACAACTTGTAATCTTGGAGGTTCTATTTGGCTGACCTTGACATTCTGTCAAAGCTTCCGTTCTGATCACCTCGGCAACCTTCATACTGCTCACTGTATTGTCTGTTAGTGGCCAGCACATTAAGATCCTTATCAGTCACTACACAAAAGGTTCTTGAGCTGTTTTTTAATTGAAGTATATTTTATTTACACTATTATGTTAGTTACAGTTTGACACAGAATTATGGATCACATCATACAATGCACGATATAAATTTTCTAAGTAGTTAATAAGCAACCACACATAGACATACAATATATAACAGATCGTCATCTTCAGGGCTCCTTGAATATAGAGATTTGTTGGAACTTCAGGGCAGATTTGGCTATGGAAATAATTTCTACCTGGACCTCTTTGGATTTTCCTGTACTCTCACATTTATGAGTCAACAAAATGTCAATATTTCTCTGCCTTCAAAGCTAGTTTCCTGACTACATTCATCTGCACAAAATAATTGTATCAGCACTTTTAACTAACTGCTACTCTCTGCTTATGATACAGGGCTACTTTTTTTTTCTCCTGTACCTTTGGGTGTGATATCAGAACTCAAGAAGTGTGACCACCTTCCAATGTGTGTTCTACAAAATTCTTGCTGTGACTGGTTAGAATAGCTTCTTTCTCCTCTTCTTTGGATTAATAAGAGTAGTTGAAAAGACAGTTGTGCCTTTTTGAGAGAAGAGAATCCCCTCCTGCCTGTCAGTTAGCAGGAAAACATACTCTGTACTTTATAGAACTCAGTGATCATGTTCCTCTGTATGTAGCACTATTATTTCCTCCTTCAGCAATAACCTAATACTAGCTCTTATTACTGTTCTGATTATATGAGTAAGGGAATTAAATTATATATGCTGCATCACAGAACTAGAGATATTTTAGTATTTCACAATAGTTAAAGGGTTAGCAATATTAATTCAATTATATTAGCCAACAACATAGTTATGGATATTAAAGTTTTATGTAAAAACTTTACATACATTCAATATGATTATACAAACATAAGCACACAAGTTACTTTTCTCCCCTATCTTCTAAAATGAAATAATAAATCCTTTCCTAGGAAAAAGAATTAACTGCTAAAGGAGTTGGAGTTAGGTATTTGTCAATTATATGTAAAATGAATCGTATAGCTACTCATAAATCAGGAGTAGTAGGTGGCCCAAGCATGCTTTGTATCAAAGAAAAAATGGCACCATCTCTATAGGTGTAACAAACAGTTGATTCTCATGCATCTTTGTAATCTACTAAATATGTATAATATACATTATATATTTATTAAAATACATATACATATATGTATACTATACATGTATATTTTTATTGTAAACATAAATTATTACCTTAAGTAAAGAAATTTTTGAATATTAAAATGTTCTCAAAATTGTAAGAATCTTGGACAACTTTATAAACACTCCAAATAAGAATCTGATGCTTATAATATTATAATTATGTATTTACATATAATATATTAATACTATAATTAAAATCATATATTTAATACATGCTGAGCCATACATTCAAATTCAGTCATTGGGTGATTGGAATCATGGAATAAATACATAAGAATTTACAATCCTAAATTCATTGAGTTTATACCATATCTTTAATTCTGGTAAGATAAATATAAAGTACATGAATCTTGGAGTCACAATGATGAACCAAACCCAGACATTGTTCTTGTAGATTTCAAGGATAAAATATATAAACTGAATTTGGGAACATGCATTAAGCCTTCAACAAAATACACTGTGATTTTTACATGCTAAGAAAAAAATTCTTAATTTCATGGACATGTGACACATGACTCCATAAATACTATATACACAGAGATACATACAATTCTTATTGATGTAATGGGCCATTACTGAAATATAATTTTGTAAGACTCAGTGAAAATATTTATTGCATTGAATTTGATGGTGAGAAGTCAAGGGAAATGCATGGATCTGTAGTATCAAGATTAAATTTATTAAGTACTCATCATACAACCAAACATACAAATGAAAACCAAGTATTTACAACTAGACCATGTGCCTTGGTATCACTGGTTCAGGCTGTGGAAAAGGTATAACTTCAACCTTCAGTAAATCTTTCATTTTCAACGCTATGCAGACTAATTATCATATAAAATTTGAAGAGAAATCCCCGTAGCCCTCCTAAATATAGTTCTGGGTTTTCAAAGGTGAAGCATTTGTGAAGGTTCTCACCTCTCAATATGTCTAATTAGCTTTCCTTGTGCACTGAGACCTACAAGGTTCTTTCAAGATTCAAAGCTAAAGTTAGAAACTTAATTTCAAATGATATCAGAACCTGGTCTGTTAGCACTTTGATTTTCAATATAAAATGAAATGCTTGAGAAACTATAGGCAAATTATCATGTTAAATCATAGGCATCTGTCAATGTTTCAGCCCTTTAAAACATTTTTATTGCAAGTTATTGAAATGTAGCAGATCACTATGAATTTTCATTTTCATATGTTTTTAATTTTGTATTACTTACATTAAAATATTACATTATTACTTACAGCATTTTAACTTGATATATATGAACTAAATACATATACATTAAAATTGAAACTATGTAGAGAGAAATAGCTACAAAAATTTATATCTGATTTTGCTTTAAAATAAGACTTATTCTTGACATTAAAGGAAGGCTGTTTCTGTACCTAGTATCATTTATTCATAACCCAAAAAATCTTCTTAACACATTCTCAACTTCTGGTAATTTCAGAAAAAAACATATTACTGAGGATATAATTACACAAAAAATTCTTCTTTGTCTGAAGTTCTAATTTAACTGGGCATCCTGCAATTTTCTTTGCTAAATCTGTCAAAAATCTATGATAGAGAAACTTTGGAAGCAACTTAAATATTCATCAGTGGTATATTTTCATATAGCAAATAATTATATACCACATGTCAGGCACTATTCCAAGTACTTTCAAAATTTCTCTGATAAATTTCTTGTACATTTAATTCTATTTTGGTGTCTGCTTCTTGGGTGATCCAAACAAACACAGAGAATATACTGGTTCAGGTGATGCAGAATATTACTGGTGACAGATGTGATGTTAGTGACACTTCTTAAGCTATGAAGTGACCATGGCTCTGTACCTATGCTTTAGGATTCTTGAACAAGACAAACGTGTCTTCAAAGATAGTGGTATTTTTTAATCTTTTCTTCCTGTGATGATTTCTCCTTCAGGGAATAAAATGGAATTAGCAGAGCACATTTTCATATGGCTTGGGCATTCTACCAGTGATTTATAAATTATATATCACATGCCTTGAGATTTATGTCATGAGATTTTATGCTTGTCATCACTGCTAATCAACTCAGATGTAAAATAAGGAAGCAGGAAGGCAGAATACATGGGAAAGGCAAAAGCAGCCACCAGGTTTTCTTCACTCTGCCTTGGGTATGGATAGACTTCCAACACTAGGGGGCAATAAGATGGAATTAGTCATTTCAAACAGCTCAAGCCAGGGATGAAACCTTGCCATTTGTGACAACATGGATGGATCTAGAGGATATTATGTTAAATGAAATAACTCAGAAAGAGAAAGATAAATACCGTATGATCTCAAACAAAGAAAACAAACAAAACAAAATGAAAACAGACTCATAAATAAAAAGAACAAATGAGTGGCTGCTGGAAGAGAGGGAAGTATATGGAGGGAGTATGTGAAATAGATGAAATAGATGAATGGGATTAATTATTAATGATTTGCTTTGACTCATGTGATAAAAATTTAACACTTTTATTTCCAGCTATGATAGAGTACTTTGTGTCAGAACAAGTTCCCACTGAGAACAAGAAGCAAAGCTGGGTATGTTTAGAAGCCTTATAACATTCCCAAGTCATCCAGGACTTGAGGAGTTATGATCCTGGAATTCACAGAGAGGTGAGCCTCAAATTAAGCTCTAATTTGCTTTTTGACCCATTTATGAATTCCAAGCAGTTATTGAAAGGCTGAGAAACTGAGTAGAGTTCTTGAGAGTATCATGTGTTTGGGAAGAAAAATCTGTGAGGTCAGGTAAAGCAAATAAAGGAGGTCCCTGGCAAAAAAGCCAGGGTTTCTGCTGGGAATTTTGTAGGTTTACAACATAAGAGGAAGAAAAAATAAAAATAGAACAACCTCCCAAAAAGTGAATCCCAGCTACCAGTTCAGCTCAATTTCTGACCTAATTAAAGTAACCTAACACAGCATTAATCATCTGCCAGAAGAAAAATAGTTCCTCTTTACAGAAATGTAATATCATCCACACCTTTAGTTTTTTTAATTAAATACTTTCTTTTGAAATATTTTTAGATTTATATTTTGTTGTAAAATGTAAAACAGAGAGATCTTATGTACTCCTTACTCAGTTTTTCCAAAAGTAACATTTTGCAAGACTATTGTACAATAGCATGACCATAACATATCCATCACCACAAGGATCTCTCAAGTGCCCTGAAACATCCACAAACATATTCTACCTGTCCCCACCTACACCTTAACCACAACAACCACTAATCTGTTTTCCATTTCTATAATTTTGTCATTCCATGGATGTTATGTACATGGAAACATACAGTAGTTGTCTTTTGGGATTGCCTTATTACTTGACATAATTTTCTGAAGATTCATGTAAGTTGCTGCATGTATTGTCAGTTTGTTCATTTCTATTACTTTGCATTTTCCAAGGTATAGATATACTACAGTTTGTATAACCATTCACAAATTAAAAGATATCTAGGTTGTTTCCAGATTTTGGCTATGATAACTAAAGCAGCTATACACATTCATGTACAGAATTTTGTACATGAACACGTTTTAAATTATCTAGGTAAAAGGCCTAAGAGTTTATTTAAATTGCTCGGTCATATGAGAGTTACGTTTTGAATTAGTTATGAAACTGCCAAATTATTTTCCAATGGGACTGTACCATTTTATATTCCCACAAGAAGTGTATAAATGATCCAGTTATCCACATCTTTGCCAGCATTTGATCTTATTATTTTTTGTTATAGATATTCTGTGATGATATCTTGTGATATTAATTTACATTTCTGTAATGTATAATGAGGTTGAGCATCTTTTCATGTGCTTATTTGCATCTATCTATCTATCTATCTATTGCCATCTATATATATTCTTCAGTAAAATGTCTATTCATGTCTTTTGTCCATTTTCTAATTGGACTTTTTTTTACTGTTGTATTTTGAGTGTTCTTTCTATATTCTAGACACTTGTCCTCAGTTAGAGATGTGGTTTGCAAATATTTTCTCATACTGTACACCTTGTGCTTTCATTCTCTTAATAGGGTTTTCTATGAGCAAAAGATAAAATATTTCTTGGGTCATTCTATCCTCTCTGTCATTTCAGTGCTGGTATTTATTGATCAGACCTTTTCATTTGATTTGTTACCTCTCTGGTTCTTAGTATGACAAGTGGGTTTCAGTTGAGATCTGGACATTTTGGGTATAATGTTGTGAGACTCAGCATCTTATTAAATCTTCTATAGTATCTGGCTTTTTCTGACACTGCTTCCCCAGGGAAAACGGTAGAGGTGTTGGCTTGTTACTGCAAGGCAAAGGTCAAAGTCTAGATTCACCACTCAGCTCCTGTTTATGCCTCAAGTGGGTCACTCTTCATCACTGCTCAGCAGACATGAGAGGTCTGGCTCCCTACTAGACCTCCAACAGATACCTCCCTGGCTTGGAGGGTTAGACATTCCTCATTACCATTTCACATATGGCTTCCTTTAATGTCACGGTATTGGGTGGCTTTGTTACTGCTGGGCTATAGTGAAAGTCAACTTTCCACTAGGCCCCTTTGTACATCAACCCTGAGGGGAGGGGAAAGGATATCCAGTGGGAATGAAAATCCAAGCTTTATGTGTAGTTTCCATTGACACCACTGGGGGACCTAGTGACCACCTGGTGTGAATAAAAATCCTAGCTCCCCCTATATGGCCTTCTCTGACACCAACCAGCCTCTGGAGGATAGAAATGTAGGATCACCTCTCAGCCATTGTTGGTGTAAGGCATAACTATACTTTTTCTATGGTGTTTGGCTGGAATAGATCTGTTGCTGTCTTAAAATTTTCTGTCTTGCTGGTTTGACTCTTTGCTGGTTCTTTGGCTGGAGCCAGCCCTCTTTTTTGGGGCCTTTTCTTTGTGTCCATTGGCATCTTCATGTTGCCAACTTCTTTAACTTCAGGTCTAGGATATATAAGGCAAAAAGCAAATGCAGGGAACTCACTTCCATGCCACTCTTTGGGTTCTGAGGTCCCTAGCCAATCTGTTTCTTCTCTCACCTTTGGATTCTTCCTATATTTGTTTTCTACATAATGCCTAGGGTTTTTAACTGTATTTGGATGAATAGGAAAATGTATGTCTATTTAATCTTCTTGGAAGTACTCTCCTAAACTTTCATTTTATACAAAAAGTTTAACATACAGTAAAAAAAATTACTAGGTGTATTAGGAAACAGAAACAAATTGGAAAAAAAAAAAGTATTTTCAAGGTAATAGAAACAAGTCCTCAGGAGTTCCAGATACTGGAGTTTTGATATACACATTTTAAATATAACTGTGAAGTATTATACATACAAGTAAATAGATTATAGAAGGAGAATATCAGCAAGAATATGAAAAAGAAAAACTGGATACATGGGAACTGAAAAATAACTAATATTTATTTAAGTGGAAAGAAGTAATTAAAAAATTGAGATTCATTACAAAACTCTGAACATTTGGAATAATACAAAAGATCAACATTTAGGAAGATGAAACAGAGCTAAAAAAAAAAGGAGAGAGATAAAAATATCCCAATAAAATGAACTCAAGACTGAAACACAGACACCTATGCACACACACAAACATACTGACAGTTAAGATAATACTATGCAGAGCTACATTCAAAAAAATTGAATTAAGAAAATGGAAAACTTTCTAGAATATTATAATTAAAAATTACTCAAATTACCCAGATTAAAGACTAAACATGAATAGACCAATAACATTATACAAATTTGATTGCTACTCAAGTTTCAACCCTTTCCAGGCATAAGATCTAGATAATTTACAAGCATGTTTAATTGAAACTTCAAAAAAAAACTATATATAGCATCAAAAAAATTCTCTTCTAGAAATTGGGCAAAGCAGTAATTCTCTCTAAATCATTTTCTAAAGCTAGTTATGTAAAAATAAAAGCCACACTATTAAATTCAGTTAAAATGAATATTATAAGGTAACACCATTTCTGCTTGTACATAAAAAATTTCTAAATAAAATTTGAGCAAACAAAACAAGGTACTTCTAAAACAAAATATCATGAGCATTATGTTTATTTTAGCCTTGTAAGTATGCTTCAATGTTAGATAATCATAACAGTATCAGACTAAAGAAGCAAAATCAAATTATCATTTCTACGGATCTATAAAAAGAGGCATTTCATGAGTTAATATTAAAAAAATCTTAGCTAACGTGGAACAGAATTAAACTTCATTAAATTGGTAAAAGTTATCTCTCAAAATCTTACAGCAAATAATGATGTACCTATTCATTCATAAAAAATAACCAAATACTGGAAATAAAGCAAGAGAATAGCTACAAATCCTTACAATTCCATTGGCTCACACTAATATTTTATTATCAAGAAGAATGCACCTGTGTTTGTTATTTATTTATTAATTAGAGTCTAGATACTGTGAAATTACATTTTCACTTATAAGTTACTATCTATAGAAAAGGTAGTCCCACAAATTATACTGTTTTGGCCATAGTATGTTAACCAGTTTTGTTTTCACTTGCAAATTCATTTTAATCTTCCTTGATTATATATATTTACCTAGGATCCTGACTTACCATTTGATAGTTTTTCTCATTAATTAATGAATAAAATTTTTGACACATATTAGTTTATATTTATATGAGTGTTGTGTTTTTAATTTTGAAAATTATACTTTATCAGTACTTAAATAGAAACCTTAGAGACATCCACATTAATGTATGGAGTAATGCATGCTCATTACCATCACTTGTATTACACAAGATCAATCTGTAAGTTTACAGTTTTGTTCATTTACAAAGAAACATATATAAGAAAAAAAACAGAAATGAAAACTGGAAAAGAGGGTATGGAAGTGTCTATTTTGCAATATACTGTCCTCCTAGCACACATGAAAAAATGCATTAATCAGTAGATAATTATTATGCCTTCATAATATGCAAGCCACAACCATTAGGTTTCATCCAAAGCGTATTTCTCTGTGCACAGTGACTTTAACAAATGGAATAGCTTCCATGCTTTATAATACGTTCTGAAACAAGAGATGATACAATTTCACTCATCCTCTTTAATAAAAAGGACCCATTATATGTGGATGTTTTTATCATTCCTTAATTCATGTTATGGGTATTTATTAACCACTCTCTGAACCAGGTACTTACTATCAACGTGGCAGTCAACCATAGTTGGTTCATCTAAGAAGGTCACTGTCCAGCTGATCATCCAGGGAAAGATTGCCAGATCGAATAAGACTTCAAAAAAAGACATGAAAACCATGGAATGTCTCCATGTGTCCTCAAAACTTTACTTGTAGTGTTCCCTATCCAAAAAGAATTGGTGAAATCGCCAACACAGGACCACAGACCTGGAACCTAGGAATTGTATTTGACTCATACATCTCCATTCTCCCTCATGATCACCCCACCTTCTCAATGTTTCTCAAATTTGTTCACTTTTCTACCATCCTGGCTTCTTCAACTGTAATCAGGACAACAAATTGGGTTCTAACAAAAAGCTGAACACAGAGCCATTGGAAGGTCTTTCAAAAAATAAATTTCTCATACTATTACCTTACCAAAAAATAAACAGCAGCAAAACAAATCAAGCAGAGAAAAACAAAAACAAAAATCTGGAAGGTAGCAATATGTACAATAGTAATAATAAATTAAAACTTGTAGTTTTCTCATAATTATATCTTTCTCATACTACTCAAGGTGTGGACCATGGTCTATTTCTTGTCCTCACAATATTTATTAATCATATAAACTGCATAGGTAAACAGAAATTACGGGTAAGATTTTAGAAATTATAGAGCAATTTGATATTACCAGAACAATCTATTTTATTTTATCAAAGTATCTTTCTGGACAGATTAGATAAAGGTTTAAAAGGAAACAGTATTTCACCACAAATATTTTAAGAAGCATTGCCTAGCTAGTAGAACTACTAAAATTATTAGGTTAGAATATATGAAAAATTGCCAGTTTGATAGTTTAACATGTTTTACAAACTAGCAATTCAACAAATATTTATTGTGACTCATATTCTCTTACTGCATGTGGTATTATTAACAGTCTTGAGTATCCCATTTTTGGAAATAGGAAAAAACTAGATAAACTAATTGAGTAAGAATTCTCAAAGTGTACTGGAGATAGGCTTATACAATCGCTGTGTTTCCTTCCAATTGTCTTTTTATGTATCAAAAATCAGGTCTAGGCAGTATTTTCACTGTTTTCCTAACACTTCTTTCCAAATGTTAAAATTTTCTTTTCCTATAACTTAGATTCATATACATGCTGACTACATATTTAGGCTTTAGTGATAGCAAACAGTTGAGTTTTCTTTGTTTTTCTTTGCCAGTAAGGGCATTAATGGTTTGACATCATTTCTGCAAGTTCTCAATATAGTGACCCAATTGTTTTCACTCTTCTGATGAGAAAACTCTCAGGTGAAATTGTTAGGTCAGTTTGATTTGTAATGTAGATGCCTGTTCACTGGGAAGAAGACTAAGCATGGGTCAGGGAACCAATTTTTTCACCCTCTCCTCTTCTTAACCGCCAAAACCCAGAAGTCTCTGACCTCTAATAAGTAAATATACATTTACCCAGTGTTTGTTGGGAAGAATTTATGATAGATTTCACCTTTGGCTTATCATTTTTCAGAGGTTTATGTCTTATTACATTTTTCTAATTTTATTCTAAACTACTATTGTTGTTTCAAGCTTGAACACATTTGTATTTTCTCACTGCTTGGAAAATGAATCTAGCTCTTGCCCTCTGTACCACGAACAAGAATAAAATACATAATCAGTGTAGTGCTTTTTATTGCCCCAGTGGGATTTCTTTCCTGATTAAAAATTAATAGTGGCAATAAGATTTTTAAGTTTCCTTTTAAGTGAAAATATTTTTCTGTATTGGATCACCATCATAATGAGTAAGTATGGTCATTAATGATTATAAATGAACTGCTTTAAAGTAATTGAAATAGTAGTGAGGTTTAGAGGACTAAGTTCATGTCACATGTTCTGAGGGAAGTCAAATTTTACATGCAAAGTTTTTTGACATGGACTTATACTGATATCTGTGTATATCTGTGAATTAATCAGGAAAATTTTATGGGCATCCATTATGTGCACAGAACTGTGGAAGGCACACTGGAAGACATGAAATATGAAAGGCATCACCTAACACTCTTATTTGTAAAATGAAAAATATTTTTATTCAAATAAAAATGGATTTTGCAGGGAGTCTGCTAGCACTGTGCATGGAAAGAGCACATAATCAGATTTTGTAGAAGATAGAAATCAAGGATGAGGATGGTTAGGAAAGTTTCTGTAAAAGCTTTGAAGAAAGAGTAAAATTTATAAAGTAAGTTATTTTTAGTTAAATAAAACTTTGGGAATAACGCTATCAAAAAAGAAAATCCTAATGTATAATGCATAACAGCGAGTAAACTTGGTGATGTGTATACATATTAGAGATGCCTGAAGATCCCATTTTTGATTAATACCTACATTGCTTCAATAGACTCATTCTACCCTTTAAATAAAGCAAGATATGTACAAATAAAAATATGACAAAAATTGTCAAATTTAGCCTTGCAGATTACCAATTTGACTTCCACGTTTGCTTGGTAAGTTTGGTCAGTATAATAAAAACAACTATAATTTATTGAGTGTTTATCTGAAGCTTGCAGCAAAATCTTATTTGTTCATCACCAAATCTTCAGGTTTCATGTTTTTACATCTATTATGCTCTTTACCTC
>NW_006783957.1:2318664-2406897 GCF_000442215.2 Lipotes vexillifer
TCTTTCCCTCCCCTTGCATATTTTATGTAGTTGGGGAAGTGATCAGTTTTGTTGCATGTAAGGGAATGGTCACTGAAAGTAACTTTTTAATCTTTTTGCAAAATGCTGAGTATTTTTTTTTAACACAATATGTTAGCATAGTGACAGAGTCAGTATACATGGTACTGTGGCGCTGAGGGAGATTGTTAAAGAAAAGGCTGACAGGAATATCTTTGAACAAACCAAGAAAAATTTTCTCCCACGTATCCCTGACATGGAGAATCTCAGCATCACTGAGAAATAATGGTTTGTAGAAAACAGGTAATAGAAAACCCATTAATATCTGTCATTAGATCTTAGGTCACTGGTTAGAAGTTTGTTTTTCATCTAGAATAATGTCATATAATTTTCCTCTTGGGAGAAGAAAAATGACTCAATAATTTAGTATGTATTATTACATGTTGGTAAATAGGTATGGTAGAATCTCTTGTCACTTAAAGTCAGCAGAAGAGTACTACTCTCAAAAATCTTGCTCACAAATTACACAATAAACAATATCTAGATGAATATGTAGTATCGACTTACATTAATAAAAATCAATATATTCCTAGGTCTCTCATGTTCTTGTGTTATATTTTAAAAACATGAGCATATAAGAGTATTTGTCTGGAAGCTTCTCAAGAATAAAACCAGATAAGAAAATTATGAGTTTCCAAATATGTGGAATATATTGAGACCGGCACATACACGTAAAATGAGAAATAGCACTACATCTAAGAAAGGGTTCCCATAATTTTGGTTTTATGAGTCAAGTGCAATGAACTGGCCATATCTCTTTAACTATGATGCTGACACTTTCACCAAAAAGAGCTGTTATTTGCTCTAAAATCACAAATTGTATTTCAGTTTCCTAATTTAAAAATCATCTTATTTTGCATGGACTTAGCTATTTTCTGGATTTCTTCTAACTTGAATTTTCTGTAATATAAAGCCATATAGCTCATGTCTAAATGTCATAACGAGATGTATTAATATTATTCTATATGCCTAGTACTTTTATATACATTGTATCATATTTACTTTAATTATTAAAGAATTCAGCAACGTATTTTTGCCTTTGTTTCTGTTTTTGAGTTGCTCTGCATGAGATATTTTGTTATTAAGAGAAATATAGCATGTGCAGATTTAATTATGATTATGTGTCATCTGTTGAATGGCTTTAGGGCAACTGTCTGTACAAAATTGAAGTCTTACATTCCCATTTTGCAACTCAGACAAGCCAAGAATCGAAGAATGAACTCCACATGTAGGTTGTGATTCTATGCTGTAAATAGTCCCATAATCAGGTTAATGAAGGTACATAAGTGCAAGGAGAAGCAAACACTTTCATTTGTTTTGGAAGTCATTATATGGGTTTTCAGCAGCATATTTGCCTATCACATAATGTTTACCATATTTTGCATTTCCTCCCTACTTACTCACTTGATGAAATCAGGAAAGTCTCTAAGTAGACTTCAGAGAGGCTAAAAGAATCCCAACTTGGATTCTAAGTTTGCTACAGATCATGGGAAGGAAGAAAAATGTAGATGAGAAATTGTAGAAGTGAGAATTTCCCATATCTGTGTATTATAATGCATGATTTGCCAGACATTCATCTTCTAGCTTTGTAGAAGGGCCAAGAATACTTTTCAAATTCTCATCCACTCCTCCACCTTGTATCCTTCTTGAATTTTCTCCATGAAAATAATGGAAGAATTTTAGTATTTAATATTAAGTTTTGAAAATGGTCACATTGGAATTCTGGTCACTTGTGGGCAAGGTATTAGAGTGAATCTTTCATTTCTCCAAAGAGCAGTTCATGCAACTTCTGCTGTTAGAAATTTAGTTTCTCTGAAAGCTATCATTATGTGTTGTGCTAATATTTCAGAAATACAACGTTTTAGAAGTAGTCTTCCTTACTGCCAGACAAATACAGCTCCAAGAGCATTTAGTTATCAGGGGCATGACTCCAATTTAACTAACAGAATTGCAGTTCTCACTTTTTTCGGAACCATAGTAATATCCCTTTGAATGTTTACAGCCTTAATCTAACTTTGCAATATTTTAAAGTTATTTTGGCTTATGATAAAGTGAGAGGAATATAAACAAGGGCTTGACAACCTTGGTTCAACTCAAGTCTATACTTTTTATTAACTTTATAACCTGTGGGAAGCCATTTAGTTTCTCAAAGAGTATGTTGAGCTTTTTATCAAATGAGATTTAAATGACTTTTGACTGACTCTCATGACTGTAAACTGGATCACAATATATGATAATGCCGATACAATTCTGCTCAAACCTGTAAGCTATATTGTAAATTTAAGATAATTTCAGTTCCAATGAGTACATATGAAGTTTACAGGATGCATGACAAAAGAATTATAACCAAAGTCACAGTCCCTGCTCTAAAAAGTAATGTGTCTGTTAGAATTTATTAATCAGAAAAATATAATTGTGATAATTTTCTAGATGCTTTAGTGGATTAAACATGAAACAAACGCATCTGTGCACACACATACACACACGCACACTACATGGTAATGGCCAAGAAGCAATTTACATTCCAGTCACAGGTGAAAGATGAACACTCAAATGTACAAAATCCTATATATTTAAATGTTAATTTGAGTGGTATATTCAAACTACATGTGGTATGAGATTTCAAGGTAGAGGCAATTTCTGTGGGTAGTAGAGTGTCTTGGGCAATGTGAGAGAAATCTTCAAGCAACCATCAGAGTGGTTTAGGTTTGCAAATAGGTTTGGGCCTCTATATACTTACCCCTCACCTCACCTGTCTCCTCCTTGCTCTCTGATCTCCAAGCTCTCCATCCCAAGGTTACTCTTGCCTGGAGCATCTTCCTTCTGTCTAAAATACTCTTTCTCAAGAAGGTCCCATGACTCACTTCCTGGCTTTATTCAGGTCTCTGTTCATCTGTCCCTTGTGCATAGGTCTGCCCTGGACTTCCCTGGATGAAACAGCTGCCCTGTCAGGAGTCAACTCACTCTCTGCCCTTCCCCCACTCCATGGTTCTCATAGAACTGATCACTCACTTACTATGTGCTGTGCAGTTTTGCAAGCATTTGAGATATAGGTGCTATGATATGCAGATCCAAGTACTGAGAAATAGAGACATCAAGTGAATATCTGAGGGTGGCGCGTTTGGCAGTGGAGCTAGGATTTGAACCCTTTTAGACATATTTCAGAGTTTTGTAATTTATCCACCTTTTCTAGCTGAGAGCAATGAGCACATAAGCCTGACTTGACCTATTTTCACATACAAGCAGACACTTCTAATTGTATATTACGTTTAAGTGAGAAAAGTCACTTCTGAGCTAATACTTGTAATTCTTTAAAGCTCATGTTTGGGAAGAGCAGCTCAAATTTTTAATCTCACGTCTCAAAATTTTCTGTTCCTCCTTGTATCGACTTGCTCAAACCTGTCATTTAGCAGTCAGGAGAAAAGTGCAGTGGTTGAAAGAATGGACTATGGAGCCAGAAGGCAGCATTTAAAGTCTTAATGTTCTCTTTGGGGTAAGCACCTTGGGAAATTCACTTACTCCCTGGGCCTGAATTTCATCTGTGGGAGAATAGCTACTCTATTAGATGGTTGTGAAGGTACTGTAAGTGACATATGTAAGCCCTTAGAACAGGCTGTATAAGATGTTCCAGTTATATAACAATTATACAACAGTATACGTGTTAATGTAACAATACAATTGTATTGCTTTGTACTGTATGAATTTGAAGTACTTTTAAATTGTTTCTGTTTTAGAATAATTTTAGATTTACATAAAAGTGGCAACGTGAGTAAGGGAATTATCTGTATACACATCACTCAGTTGCCCTTTGTGTTAACATTGCATGTAACCATGAGAATTGCTAGGGGGTAGGTGATATCTGAGAGTTTAAGGGGTTGATAATTAAACCATACAAAGTTTCTTTCTGTGGTGATGAAAATACTCTAATATTGACTATGGTGATATTTTCTCACATCTGTGAACATACTAAAAATATTTAACTGTAAATTTAAGAAGGTGAATTGTATCTCAATAACACTGCTTAAAGAAAAAGTTCCGGGCTTCCCTGGTGGCGCAGTGGTTGAGAGTCCGCCTGCTGATGCAGGGGACACGGGTTTGTGCCCCGGTCCGGGAAGATCCCACATGCCGCGGAGCGGTTGGGCCCGTGAGCCATGGCCGCTGAGCCTGCGCGTCCGGAGGCTGTGCTCCGCAGCGGGAGAGGCCACAACAGTGAGAGGCTCGTGTACCACAAAAAAAAAAAAACCCAGAAAACATTCCTCCAAATATGACTTTAAATATTGAGATATATGATCAGATCAGTTTAATCATATGTTGGAATTGGATAAAGCCACAGGGCTGTTGCATCACACAGAAACAGAACACACCTACTTAAAGTGAGTAGAAGAGAAAATAAGGATACTTATAGATGCTCACAGTTTAGGAAAGTGATTATGTAACATTACCCAATAGTATGACATAGTATCACAACATGGGCAAAAGGGCATATAGGGTGGTGGACTTTCTGAATATCTACCACCAGACAGGTGATTTCAGCCATATGCTTGCCACAGGCTGGGGGTTCAAGGAAGAACCTTTGTCTTCAGGTAAAAGAAGCAAGAAAAAGTTGACAAAGGAGGGTTCTTTTTTAAAGGAAAGTTTAGTTTTAGTTTTAGCTTTTAGTTTTAGTTTTTATTTTTAGCAGTGACTTAGAATGAGAAAAAGAAAGTTGATCCTCAGGCTAAAATTGAGTTATATAAACAGGTTTTTCAGGTGAGAAGAGACCTAATATTTACTGTGTGCTTACTTTGTTTACACATGGGCTCACAGAAGAGAGAAGAGAAAGGTCAGGCATGGCTGTTTTAGGTTCCAGAAAATTGCTATCACAAATAAGTATTGCAAAAGGAAGGAGGTCAAGGAATTAGTAGTGTGAAATCCTCTCGTTACAATTAGATGTAAACTACTTAAGATTTACTAGCAGTTACACGAAGTGTCAAGGGAACAAAGGGATCAGTTAGAGTGGCTTGCTTACAAACACACTTGAAATATTTGGAAAGTATTATTTTAGTAAATCACTTTTAAGTAATTCAAAAAATCATTTATTTCTGGTTATCATCTCTTTTATCTTCTTGGACCCAATTCCAATGTGTGTGTATGGGAGAGGGCGGTGCTTCCTCACTCCAGCAACATGCAATTCTGGGACACCAGCTGGGTGTCCTACATTTCAACTCATTCTGACACTCTCTACCCAAAGATAGTCCCAGATTCATGTTAACAGTTCAGTCCAAAAGACTGGTGAAGAGTTCAGTCCTACTAGACTGCCCCCACCCCACCTCACTTCAAATGCCAGGTGCAAGCTGGGTTGTTACCTGTACTTCTGACCGACTGGCTATGAATCAGAGGTTCCCATGACCCCTTTCTTGGATCCTATTAATTTGCTAGACAGCTCACAGAACTTAGAGAAATATTTTTCTTACTGGGTTACTAGCTTATTATAAATGGATATGATAAAGGATACAGATGAACATCCAGATGCAAGAGATGCAGAGGGCAAGGTATGGAGAAAATGTGCCAGGCTTCCATGGTTCTTGGAGGGCACCACTCTCCCCCAAATTTCCATGTGTTCACCAGCTTGGAAACTCTCCAAACTCAGTCCTTTTGGGTATTTAAGGAGGTTTCATTACACAGACATAATTTATTAAATTATTGGTCATTGGCAATTGATTCAGCCTCTAGTCCCTCTCCCTTCCCTGGAGGTCAGGGAATGGTACTGAAAGTTCCAACCCTCTAATCATGTGGTTGAATCTCCTGGCAACCAGTTCCCATCCTTAGGTGTGGTCCAAAAGTTACCACATTGCCTTAACAAAAGACACATTTATGGCTCTCATCACCTAGAAAATTCCAAAAGTTTTAAAAGCTCTGTGTCAGAAACAGGGATAAAAGTCAAATATATATTTCTTATTATAAATTAAAATATCAAATGATCTCACTACTAAAGTAGTATTTTTTAAACAGTTAGTTATAGCCATGTCATATTTATACTCTTAAAATTTATTGATGACAGTGAGTTATCATCCAAAATATAAAAATGGTTAAACAATTCTGAAAACTAAATTTTTGAGTCACATTGTTGTTGGAAGGAATATACTTCATATGGTTGGTGCATTTTCTCATGGAAAATAGAAACATTAGTGGTAGGATAAAATTTGATATAGAATTAAAAGAGATGTTCCAATACATATTTATTTATTTATTTTTATTGCAGTATAGTTGATTTACAATATTATATTAGTTTCAGGTGTACAACACTGTGATTCAAAATTTCTATAGGCTTTATTCCATTTATAGTTATTATTAAATATTGGACATATACCCTATGCTGTACAATATATCCTTGTAGCTTATTCATTTTATAAATAGTAGTTTGTACCTCTTAACCCCTACCCTTATCTTGCCCCTCCCTCCTTTCCTTTCCCTGCTGGTAACGATTAGTTTGTTTTTTATGTCAGTGAGTTTGTTTCTTTTTTGTTTTATTAGATAGTTTGCTTTATTTTTTAGATTTTACATATAAGTGATAACATACAACATATGTCTTTCTCTGTCTGATTTATTTCACTTAGCATAACACTCTCCAGGGTATCCATGTTGTTGCAAATGTCAAAATTTAATTATTTTTCAGGTTGAGTAATATTCCATTATATATAATGGAATATTATATATATATATATGTATAGAATATATATATGGAATATATATCTATCACATCTTCTTTATCCGTCCATCTGTTGATGGACACTTAGGTTGCTTCCATACCTTGGCTATTATACATAGCACTGCTATGAACACTGGGGTACAAGTACTTTTTCTAATTAGTGTTTTTGTTTTCTTCGGATATATACACAGGAGTGGAATTGTTGGATCATATGGTGGTTCTATTTTTATTTTTTTTAAGAACCTCCATATACTTTTCCACAGTGACTGCACCAATTTACATTCCCACCAACAGTGTGCTAAGATTCCCTTTTCTCCACATCCTTGTAAACATTTGTTTTTTGTGGTCTTTTATTTTTTTCTTTATTTTTTTTTTAACATCTTTATTGGAATATAATTTCTCTATAATGGTGTGTTAGTTTTTGCTTTATGACAAAGTGAATCAGCTATACATATACATATGTCACCATATCTCCTCCCTCTTGCCTCTTCCTCCCACCCTCCCTATCCCACCCCTCTAGGTGGTCACAAAGCACCGAGCTGATCTCCCTGTGCTATGCAGCTGCTTCCCACTAGCTATCTATTTTACATTTGGTAGTATATATAAGTCCATGCCACTCTCTCACTTCGCCCCAGTTTACCCTTCCCACTCCCTGTGTCCTCAAGTCCATTCTCTACGTCTGTGTCTTTATGTGGTCTTTTTGATGATAGCCATTCTCACAGGTGTGAGGTGATATCTCATTTTTTTTATTTGTATTTCTCTGATGATTAGTGATGTTGAGCATCTTTTCATGTGTCTGTTGGCCATCTGTATGTCTTCCTTGGGAAAAAAAAATCTCTCTTCAGGTCTTCTGCCCATTTATTAATTGGGTTGTTTGCTTTTTTTTATATTGAGTTGTATGAACTGTTTATATATTTTTGATATTAACCCTTTAACCAATAGGTCATATCATTTGCAAACATTTTTTTCCCATTCAGTGGGTCAATGATAATAAAACATTGTTTCAACACCTGATAATGTCCAACACCTAATGAGGTTTTTCATGCACAAGTATTTAACATAGCATTTTTCACAAAAAGTGAGCAAACTAAATGGATCCTCAGGAATGAAATACTACCACTTTAATAGTTATTTAGTGGGGCACTTTTGAATCCCCCAAGGAACAGTTTATATTGAAACAAACCCATGAATTTGTCCTCCTGATTTTCAGTGTTTTCCCCCTCTTTTGAGGCAAGATAATTCCTCTTGAGAAAAGTCAATTTTAGTGTTAGAATTCTTACCTAAACTCAATTATACAGAATATTATAAGAAGGTTAGAAAGATGGAAAATATCAAAATTTTCTTCATTTTCAATTGCTTTAGTATCCCAAAGTGTCATATATATAAAACACACATTACTTTCTGTGTGTTGAGTAAGATGATGATATTTGTAATCTGATATAGTAAAATATTTTTTTAGACATTTTACCTCTTGATATTTAAACGATCTTGGCTGTTTCACTAATTAACTGGGTGACATAAGACAACTAACTTAATCTTAATTACAGGTTAGGGCTTTCTTCTTATGCCTGTCAGCTGTGAACAGTAGAATTATAAAATGTGTAGGTATGGTGAAAAGGAAAAACAGAAACTCATTGGCATAATTTGAGGAGAGTAAGTTATGCAGGGTTGCTTTAAGGTGAGGTGTAAAATTGGAGAAATATACAGACACAGGAAACTTAATGATACATATATGTGAAATATGCGCAGCTAAAATATTATTTTGTTGAGTAAAGTAATGTATTTGAAGCCCATGTTCTGTAAACAAGAATAAAAAGAAAGATTGAGTTATTACATGGCGTAAGCTATTTAAATGAAAAATATCATGTCTGACGCCAGTTATATCTCCATTTGTAGAATTAACTTCTTATATTTCATATATTATAAGTTTGAAAATAACATAAGACTTGATTGGAGTTTGCATCCTTTTTTGTATTGTCTATGTTATCCAAGCTAATTCTGCTTGGGGCATTGGTGATACAGTATTATTTGCCATATTTCTTATTTTAAAGAGAAAAAAATAAGTTTATTTCTTTGGCTTCTTTAAAAACTGACCTCATACTAATAATTATACATTGTTAAAATTTTTCTGGTGCATCTGTGCCAAAATTTTATACTCGTTCTCTGATATCTGTCCTATCTCTGTTTACACATGTTCCTTTACAAGAATTATATTGACAGCAGCATTATTACATGCTTCAAATGCACAGAAGAGCCCAGAGTGAATAATCATGACATGAACACAACCTTGTGATCTCCCCTGCACCCTACCCCTACTCAGGCTGTGTAAGTCTGGGCTTCCTGAAAGCAGAGAGGGGTGCAAGGATTTGAGTGCACATGGTTCATCAAGAAGTGCTCTTCAGGAAAATCTGTGAGGGAAGGAGTAAAGTGTGAGAGGGACTTAATCAAGGTCACCTCTTAGGAAAAGTTGAGCCATGGCTTTATCAATAGGAAAAGGTTTTAGAGCACATACTGCCCCGCCATGTTTTCCTCTTTGAAGTTGGGTGCCTGTTTTTAAATAAAGGGGAAAGGTTTCTTTCCTGGAATGATGGCTCCTTTCAGGTGAAAGCATGTTTCTGTGTAGCTGGGAGAAATAAGAAGGCAATATTTCCAGCAACTGGGGGATAAGTGAGCCAGGATCTGGGCGGGACACCACAAAGTCCTATCCAGCAGTTAATAGGTAGAATTATTCCTGGAAGTGGTATTGGTCTTCACAACATGGTGATCTCTGGGTAGCTGAAGCTGGCTTCTTTTAAGGGAAGTAGAAGCTCCAGACATCTTAAGTTTAGGTCCTGTATTGATAATGTTACTTTCAATACACTCTATTAATCAAAGAAAGTCACAAGACTAGCCTTGATTTAAGATAAGTTGCATCCATATCAGAGCTGGGAGGGAGAAATAACTGCAACTCTTTACTGTTCTATCTGAAATATTAAGTATGGCCTTTATTGAAAATGTTTGGTAAGTAACCTTTTTTTTTTTTTTTCAGGTTAAAAAAGCAACCACACAATACATTAAATTGTCCCACAAAGCTTTACCCAAAAGGTAATGTTAGCTTCCTTTCCCAGCTGTGAATCTTGGTCAAATCCCATCAGTTGAATCAAAGTACTCCCTCCCTCCACAGGGCTGGATAAGATAGTTCCTCAAGGGCCTGTATGCAAAAGAGGCATGATAGTTTGATTCTCATCTCTCCCCAAGATTCCTCAACATACTGTACAGATTCTTATAACTTTTAGTTTCCTTTTGGGACAAAGAGACTTCACTCCTACCCCTAATCATCTTTTTCCTTAAGAAAGCTCATGTCAGGGTAAAGACGTGGAGGTATCGGGGGTGAGTCAGTAAGCAAATACTTTCAGATTTTAATGGCATGGAGGTTGTATGTGGCTAGAACAAATGAACATTCATTTAACCCATGAAAACTCTCTATCAGGTAGGAAGATCATTACTGTTTCTATTTCAGCTTTGGGGATCCTTTTCTTCAGCAATCACATCATGTTACTTTCTGGTTGGGCTTTGGGGCATCCTTTTTGACTAACAGGCTTAATTCATATAGCAGGAATATCTTTTAAAAGAAGTGCACCTTAATTGGAGTCTTTTTCATGAAATTTGCATAATAACATCTCTTATATTTTCCCCATTTTAGTATAAGAGTGAAGGAAGTTTTCTAAAGCAGTGAAGTTGACCACAAGTATTTATCTAGATAGCTTGACTCAATTTCTCATTTTCCAGTAGGTAACCTTTGTTAGCATTTTAATCCTAATATGAGCCAGTAAGATCCAACTATCAGTTAATGTCTCACTGTTGTTTCCCACAGGAGTCTGTCGGTCCTAGGGAAATCTCCCCGACAAGGTCAAAGCTCCTTTATAATAGCTAGGACAATCTGAAAAAAAAAAAATTCTGAGAACTTTTCATTTTGTCTATGAATAGATCTAAGATTAGCATTGTGGACTGCAGGAGGGATGGAGATGCATGTTGACCTATTTCCATTCTTTCTTAACAAACATTGTATTCCCTGGCCTCTCATCTCTAGGCTCATCAGCCAATGTTCTAATGATTCACAAGGGGTGAACTGTAGCTGCCATGAAATGAGTTGCTCAGGTTTCACATTGTAAGAAGCATGATCGACTAATAATCCCAGCTGCTGCTTCTGTGAATCAACCACTAAATTCAGGCTGTTGCCACACTTCCAGGACTGCTCCAGATAATGCCTGATCATTGTTGTGGTACTAAAACAGACCCATTGGGGTGAGGAGAAGTCTTCTTTTTATGGGAACCTTTGGCTCAAAGTCTCCCCATCAGCCTACACAAACCTTTCTCTGCATTGTTCTGCAGCCATACACTCTCCTACCCAAGTCTCCTTCCTCCCCTTTCTTTTCCCACAGATGTTAACTTGCATTGCATTCTGAAGGCTCTCCACACCTATTCATACTCTGTCCCCTAATAATTCTCTGCACATTTAATACAGTCTTGGAAAAAATTTATCAGACCCAAACTAAAGCTATGAGATAGAGCTTTAAAAAGGTTTTTTTTTTTTTTTTTTTTTTTTTAAATATAATGTAGAATCAAAGTAAAGAAACCAAAATCAGTTATTTTGGAGGTGTTGAGTGGAGAATAAAAGCCAATGAATCCATGAATCTCAGTGGCTTAACAAAATCAAAGTGTTCTTTTCCTCTTAAATGTGTCCAATCTGTCCAATATGGGACTTCTTGGTTGGGTGATAGGTTCCAAGTGTTGATCCAGAAATTGGATTTCTTCTATCTTTTTACTTCTTCATATTATTTAATGGAACCAAATTACATTTCTATTTTAGTAAGTCAAACAACTGCCACTATCATTGTGTCTACCAAGGTAGCCTAGGTATTCATATCTAGTCCTAAGGATGATAAACATGGAGAAATACAGATGTGAGATTTTCATGTGTTAAGGCTTTCAGTAGCTCACATAATTTCTGTCTTTGTTTATTGGCCTGTTACCCAATTATAACTGCAAAAGAAGCTGGGAAATATAGTCTGTGCAGGAAGGATAAGTAGGTTTGGTTGATCAGGCATCAGTGATGGTCACAATCTTGTAACAAACACCATTTCATCCTGCTTCCCACTCCCAGTTGTTATACCTAAGTCCTCTCCGTCATTCCCAGATACAGAACTTTCAAATCTAGTGACCTATAAACTAAAGAGTTAAGTTATGTGTCCTTTCCCACCTTTATCCGTATTAACCCAACATGGAATATTAAACCAGAGACAGTGTAATTGAAATAAAAACTTTTATTTCTTGTATTCCCTGGCGAAATAGTTTTATCTCAACTTAGTGGCTGATATCTTGAGGCTACTAGAAATAATGGCATTAGGTAAGAAGGGCATGCTCATATATATGTCACAGGGTGAATATTAATAAGACTTTATCACTCAAAGCTCCTTGTGCCTTATTCCATAGTTTTGAAATACAGAGGCAATCAGTTTTTCCAACACTTCAAAGCCCTAAATTACTATTTCTATTCACTTTTATATCTTCATACAAATAGACTCTTTTCTGAGTTTATATTTTCTTGTACCCCTTGCTAAAAGCAGAGAGTAAAAGCTAAAACACATTATTATTCTGAATCTCTGCAGCCCTTTCACCTACATTTAGGCTTAAGAGTCTGCCTTCCATAAGCACTTATTTTGATAAACATTTTTGTGCTACTGCGTAAAGTCCTCCCCTATATTTCCATCTATCGATATCTTTTAAATTATTCTCCTAGTGCAACTTGGTAAAGTCTCTTAAGCAGGGACCAAGCGATTTGCTAGAAATTTCAACATATCTTCAGTCTTGAAAATTTCCCTGTAAAAACATGGTTTACCATCACCTTTTCTGAATACCTGACTTATTCCCATGTCAGTCATCACTGGAAGCATACCGAGGAGGCTACAACTTTATAAAAGGGGATTTGGCTTCCAATCCTTGAAGTTTGAGAATTGTATGCAGGTAGTGTCCCTCGGATAGCTGAGAGAAGCCAAAGCATCTCTATTCAAGATCCTGCATGACGTCAGAGTGTTGGCATCCTGCTTTGTACTGGTCTCAGCCTATTGACAGTGATGCCGGGGGCTAGAAATCCCTGGGGGCATTCACCTGAGGCCCCTGCTTCCTTCCTCAGAAAAAGTGTTATGGCTGGACTGGCCTTGTGGTTCCTATTGTGAATGCAAAATGCCCTTAGCAATAAGCAACAAACCTTATTAAACTAATACACCTGTATTTGTATAATTGTTTCATGAACTTAAGAGAAATGGAGGATAGAATGTGGTTTTTTTCCTATATATATATATATATTTTTTTTTTTTTCACATCTTGCTTATACCAGAGTACAATGTAATATATATATTATCTTCTTCAGTCATTGGCCAGGTAAGAAAATTCGTGTGAAATAATCGTAACTTCCCTGTCTTCTCAAATGGGCCAGGACTGCCCTGCAGGTCTCTGACCTCATGGGGTCTCCCAGTGTAGAGCAAAGAGAGAAGGGCCTCTGGCCCCCACTGACAGGTGGTGCTGCCTCAGAAGACTCCCTGACTTTTGGGACTCTAGGCACAGATTGCTTCCTTTGAACTGCATTATCTGCTTTTTTGTTTTTTAAATGTACCAAAAAGATATTTGTATTTCTATTGTGGGGTTTGGGAATAAGTAAGTAATGGGTACACAGGAAAAAAATCAAACCCAAAATGTAAGGCAATTATCAAGTGCAGGAAAAACAAGTAGTTGTACAAGAAAGGAGAAGTAACTTACATTTCTCAGCTCTGAATAGCATGTACAAAGAAAGAATAACACAGACACTGAATTCTGATTCAGTGAAAATGTGTGGAAGGAAAATGTGTGTGTGTGTGTGTGTGTGTGTGTGTGTATGAGTGAGGGGCTATGTGTGAGGGAACAAACTCTTAATCTCCATAGCAGGAAGTAAGGTCTCTGAAACTCCTGGCCCTTTGGGTTATCATTGATATGAAACCTTAATCTTACAAATAAACTATGAAGTGGTATCTTCAAAGGGTATATAGTCAAAAGCAAAGTCAATGAAATTTAAATAGCCAAAAAATAATATTGCCACTTTTGTATGTTAAATTTCATGCAAGGTAAAGGCCTTAATTGTCACCACAATTAAAAAATAATGTCTTTAAAAAATAAGTCTTTTTTATTGATAAATGCAACACGTAGTTTTTTGTGTTATGGAAGAGGACAAATTAAGACCCAAGTTAAAAGTTACTCCTTTATCACTGTATACAGGTTACTGCCTACCCTGTGCAGTCTTTGATTTGAATAAATTATAAAGCAGACACTAAAAAAAAGCTAAAATCTGGATTTCACCTTGAAATATTATAACTTTCTTCTTTACATATTTTAATAATTTTGGATAGTAGGTATCTCTATGTCCCCTTTACACATAAAACTCTGGAGTCATTTATTTTATTTGAGCACAATTAAGAGGGAAAACTTTACAATCCAAATAGGAATTAAATACATTGCTTAGCATCGTTACTCAGAAAGAGTTGATTAGTCTTTAAATTAAAGAAAAAAAATCATAAACTATCTCTAGAAATTTTAAATTAGAATAATAATGATGTTAAGGAAGGTGCATCCAACTGGAATAAATTTCATTTTGGAAAGTGGAAAGGTGAGAATCTGAGAATCGCTGGAGGAAAAACAACACTGCTGGAGAAATAGCTGTATTTTAGAAAGCACGAGTCTAAGAGACAATGAAATGAAATTATGCTATGTATTTTTATTTCCAGTTTTATACTGGGTATTAAAAACATAAAGCAGAAAGTTGTTCTAACATACTACTTATTGTTTCCTGTGGAGGGTTGGGGTCCTCTTTATTTAATACCTCAAGTAGAACTATATGAATTTCCAATCTGAATTCAAAAGTATGAAAAAAAGATTAATATTTCTTAGTATTGGAATCAACTTTACTCTCAGTTTGGTTAGCAAGTGTTAAGGAAGGATAAAAATAGATGAATTGCTCCTCTTATTAAATGTCTGAAGACACTAGATACATAATAAATCGATTATTTCTTATTATTTCTTATGTATCATCTTACTTTTGTCACTTAAGACTATTTTAATGTGGTGTGAAAGTGACCTAGATTATTAAATTACACAATTTAAATTATTCTAGTTTTTTTTTACTTAACATCTTTAGTGGAGTATAATTTCTTTACATTGCTATGTTAGTTTCTGCTGTATAACAAAGTGAATCAGTTATACATATACATATATCCCCATATCCCCCCCCTCTTGCGTCTCCCTCCCACACTCCCTATCCCACCCCTCTAGGTGGTCACAAATCACCAAGCAGATCTCCCTGTGCCATGTGGCTGCTTCCCACTAGCTATCTATTTTATGTTTGGTAGTGTATATATGTCCATGCCACTCTCTCACTTTGTTCCAATTTACCCTTCCCCCTCCCCATGTCCTCAAGTCTATTCTCTACGTCTGTGTCTTTATTCCTGTCCTGACCCTACGTACGTCAGAACCATTTTTTTTCTTTTAGATTCCATATATATGTGTTAGCAAAGGGTATTTGTTTTTCTCTTTCTGACTTACTTCACTCTGTATGACAGACTCTAGGTCCATCCACTTCACTACAAATAACTCAATTTTGTTTCTTTTTATGGCTGAGTAATATTCCATTTTATATATGTGCCACATCTTCTTTATCCATTCATCTGTCGATGGACACTTAGGTTGTTCCTATGTCCTGGCTACTGTAAATAGTGCTGCAATGAACATTGTGGTATATGACTCTTTTTAAATTATGGTTTTCTCAGGGTATATGCCCAGTAGTGGGATTTCTGGGTCATATGGTAGTTCTACTTTTAGTTTTTAAGGAACCTCCATATTGTTCTCCATGGTGGCTGTGTCAATTTACATTCCCACCAACAGTGCAGGAAGGTTCCCTTTTCTTCACGCCCTCCCCAGCATTTACTGTTTGTAGATTTTTTGATGATGGCCATTCTGACTGGTGTGAGGTGATACCTCATCAAAGTTTTGATTTGCATTTCTCTAATGGTTAGTGATGTTGAGCATCCTTTCATATGTTTGTTGGCAATCAGTATGTCTTCTTTGGAGAAATGTCTGTTTAGGTCTTCTGCCCATTTTTGGATTGGGTTGTTTGTTTTTTTGATATTGAGCTGCATGAGTTGCTTGTATATTTTGGAGATTAATCCTTTGTATATTTCTTCATTTGCAAATATTTTCTCCCATTCTGAGTGTTGTCTTTTTGTCTTGTTTATGGTTTCCTTTGCTGTGCAAAAGCTTTTAAGTTTCATTAGGTCCCATTTGTTCATTTTTGTTTTTATTTCCATTTCTCTAGGAGTTGGGTCAAAAAGGATCTTGCTGTGATTTATGTCATAGAGTGTTCTGCCTATGTTTTCCTCTAAGTGTTTTATAGTGTCTGGCCTTACCTTTAGGTCTCTAATTCATTTTGAGTTTATTTTTGTGTATGGTGTTAGGGAGTGTTCTAATTTCATCCTTCTACATGTAGGTGTCCAGTTTTCCCAGCACCACTTATTGAAGAGGCTATCTTCTCTCCATTGTATATTGTTGCCTCCTTTATCAAAGATAAGGTGACCATATGTGCATGGGTTTATCTCTGGGTTTTCTATCCTGTTCCATTGATCTATATTTCTGTTTTTGTGCCAGTACCATACTGTCTTGATTACTGTAGCTTTGTAGTATAGTCTGAAGTCAAGGAAGCTGATTCCTCCAGCTCCAATTTTCATTCTCAAGATTGCTTTGGCTCTTTGGGGTCTTTTGTGTTTCAATACAAATTGTGAATGCTTTTGTTCTAGTTTTGTGAAAAATGCCATTGGTAGTTTGATAGGGATTGCACTGAATCTGTAGATTGCTTTGGGTAGTATTGTCATTTTCACAATGTTGATTCTTCCAATCCAAGAATGTCGTACATCTCTTCATCTGTTTGTATCACCTTTAATTTCTTTCATCAGTGTCTTAGCGTTTTCTGCCTATGGGTCTTTTGTCTCCTTAGGTAGGTTTATCTCTAGGTATTTTATTCTTTTTGTTGCAGTGGTAAATGGGAGTGTTTTCTTGATTTCACTTTCAGATTTTTCAACATTAGTGTATAGGAACGCAAGAGATTTCTGTGCATTTCTTTCATATCCTGCTGCTTTACCAAATTCAATGATTGGCTCTAGTAGTTTTCTGGTGGCATCTTTAGGATGCTCTTTGTATAGTATCAGGTCATCTGCAAACAGTGACAGCTTTACTTCTTCTTTTCTGATTTGGATTCCTTTTATTTCTTTTTCATCTCTGATTGCTATGGTTAAGAGTATGCTGAATAATAGTGGTGAGAGTGGGCAACCTTGTCTTGTTCCTGTTCCTAGTGGAAATGGGTCCAGTGTTTCACCATTGAGAATGATGTTGGCTGTGGGTTTGTCATATATGGCCTTTATTATGTTGAGGCAATTTCCCTCTATCCCACATTCTGGAGAGTTTTTATCATAAATGGGTGTTGAATTTTTTCAAAAGCTTTTTCTGCATCGATTGAGATTATCATAAGGTTCTTCTCCTTCAGTTTGTTAATATGATTTATCACATTGATTTGCATATAATGAAGAATCCTTGCATTCCTGGGATAAACCCAACTTGATCATGATGTATGATCCTATTAATGTGCTTTTGGATTCTGTTTGCTAGTATTTCGTTGAGGATTTTTGCACCTATGTCCGTCAGTGATATTGGCCTGTAGTTTTCTTTTTTTGCAACTTCTTTGTCTAGTTTTGGTATCAGGGTGATGGTGGCCTCGTAGAATGAGTTTGATGGTGTTCCTCCCTCCGATATACTTTGGAAAAGTTTGAGAAGGATAGATGTTAGCTATTCTCTAAATGTTTGATAGAATTCACCTGTGAAACCATCTGGTCCTGGGCTTTTATTTGTTGGAAGATTTTTAATCACAGTTTCAATTTCAGTCCTTGTGATTGGTCTGTTTATATTTTCTATTTCTTCCTGGTTCAGTCTCGGGAAGTTGTGCTTTTCTAAGCATTTGTCCATTTCTTCCAGGTTGTCTATTTTATTGGCATATATTTGCTTGTAGTAATCTCTCATGATCCTTTGTCTTTCTGCAGTGTCAGTTGTTATTTCTGCTTTTTCATTTCTAATTCTGTTGATTTGAGTCTTCTACCTTTTTTTCTTTTTGAGTCTGGTTAATGGTTTATCAATTTTGTTTATCTTCTCTAAGATCAGTTTTTATTTTTATTGATCATTGCTATTGTTTCCTTCATTTCTTTTTCATTTTTCTGATGTGATATTTATGATTTCTTTCCTTCTGCTAACTCTGAGGTTTTTAATTCTTCTTTCTCTAATTGCTTGAGGTGCAAGGTTAGGTTGTTTATTCGAGATGTTTCCTGCTTCTTAAGGTGGGCTTGTATTGCTATAAACTTCCCTCTTAGAACTGCTTTTGCTGCATCCCAGAGGTTTTGGGTCGTTGTATCTCCATTGTCCTAGGTATCTTTTGATTTCCTGTTTGGTTTCTTCAGTGATATCTTGGTTATTTAGTATCATATTGTTTAGCCTCCATGTGTTTGCATTTTTTACAGTTTTTTTACTGTAACTGATATCTAGTCTCATTGCATTGTGGTCAGGAAAGATACTTGATATTATTTCAGTTTTCTTAAATTTACCAAAGCTTGATTTTTGACCCAAGAAATGATCTATCCTGGAGAATGTTCCATGAGCACTTGAGAAGTGTACTTGGTTGTTTTTGGATAGACTGTCCTATAAATATAAATTAAGTCCATCTTATTTAATGTGCCATTTAAAGCTTGTGTTTCCTTATTTATTTTCATTTTGGTTGATCTTTCCATTGGTGAAAGTGGGGTGTTAAAGTCCCCTACTATTACTGTGTTACTGTTGATTTCCCCTTTTATGGCTGTTAGCATTTGTCTTTTGTATTGAGGTGCTCCTATGTTGGGTGCATAACTATTTACAATTGTTATATCTTCTTCTTGGATTGATCCCTTGATCATTTTGTAGTGTCCTTCTTTGTCCCTTGTAATTCATTATTTTAAAGTCTATTTTGTGTGATATGAGAATTGGTACTCCAGCTTTCTTTTGATTTCCATTTGCATGGAATATCTTTTTCATCCCTTTACTTTCAGTCTGTATTTGTCCCTAGGTCTGAAGTGGGTATCTTGCAGACATCATGTGTACCGGTCTTGTTTCTGTATTCATTCAGCCAGTCTATGTCTTTTGGTTGGAGTGTTTAATCCATTTACATTTAATGTAATTATCAGTATGTATGTTCCTATCATCTTTTTATTAATTCTATTGGGTTTGTTTTTGTAGGTCTTTTCCTTCTCTCGTGTTTCCCGACTAGAGAAGTTCCTCTAGCATTTGTTGTAAAGCTGGTTTGCTGGTGCTAAATTCTCATAGCTTTTTCTTGTCTGTAAATGTTTTAATTTCTCCATCAAATCTGAGTGAGATCCTTGCCAGGTAGAGTATCTTGGTTGTAGGTTTTTCCCTTTCACCACTTTAAATATGTCCTGCCACTTCCTTATTGCTTGCAGAGTTTCTGCTGAAAGATCAGCTGTTAACCTTATGTGGATTCCTGTGTGTGTTATTTGTTGCTTTGCCCTTGCTGCTTTTAATATTTTTTCTTTGTATTAATTTTTGGTAGTTTGATTAATATGTGCCTTGGTGTGTTTCTCCTTGAATTTATCCTGTATGGGACTCTCTGCACTTCCTGGACTTGATTGACTATTTCCTTTCCCATATTAGGGAAGTTATCAACTGTAATGTCTTTGAATATATCTCAGTCCCTTTCTTTTACTCTTCTTCTTCTGGGACCCCTATAATTTGAATGTTAATTCGTTTAATGTTGTTCCAGAGGTCTCCGAGACTGTCCTCTATTCCTTTCATTCTTTTTTGTTTATTCTGCTCTGTGATAGTTATTTCCACTATTTTATCTTCCAAGTCACTTTTCTGTTCTTCTGCCTCAGTTATTATTCTGAGAATTTTTAATTTCATTTATTGTGTTTTTCATCATTGTTTGTTTGCTCTTTAGTTCTTCTAGTTCCTTGTTAAATGTTTCTTATATATTCTCTGTTTGATTTCCAAGATTTTGAATCATGTTTACTATCATTATTCTGAATTCTTTTTCAGGTAGACTGCCTGTTTCCTCTTCATTTGTTTGGTCTGGTGGATTTTTACCTTGCTCCTTCATCTGCTGTGTGTTTCTCTGTCTTCTCTTTTGCTTATCTTACTGTGTTTGGGGTCTCCTTTTTGCAGCCTGAAGGTTCATAGTTCCTGTTGTTTTTGGTGTCTGTCCCAGTGGTTAAGGTTAGTCCAGTGGGTTGTGTAGGCTTCCTGGTGGAGAGGACTAGTGCCTGTGTTCTAGTAGATGAGGCTGCATCTTGTCTTTCTGGTGGGCAGGACCGAGTCTGGTGGTGTGTTTTGGGGTGTCTGCAAACTTGTTATAATTTTAGGCAGCCTCTCTGCTAATGGGTGGGGTTGTGTTCCTGTCTTGCTAGTGTTTGGCATGGGGCATCCAGAACTGGAGCTTGCTGGTTGTTGAGTGGAGCTGGATCTTAGCATTGAGACAGAGATCTCTGGGAGAGCTCTCACTGATTGATATTATGTGGAGCTGGGAGATCTCTGGTGGTGCAATGTGCTGAACTCAGCTCTCCCACCTCAGAAGCTCAGACCTGTCACCCGCCCAGAGCACCAAGACCCTGTCAACCACACGGTTCAGAAGCAAAGGGAGAAAAAATAAGTAAAGAAAGAACAACAAAATAACATAACATAAAGTAAAAGTTATTAAAATAAAAATATATATTATCAAAATAAATTTAAAAGAGAATTAAAAAAGAAAGAGAACAACCATACTAATAAACAAATCCACCAATGATAACAAGTGCTAAAAACTAAACTAAGATAAACATATAAGTCAAAAACTAGTCAGTTGCATACAGCAAACCCCAAGTCTACAGTTGCTCCCAAAGTCCACCACCTCAATTTTGGGATGATTCATTGTCTGTTCAGGTATTCCACAGATGCAGTGTACATCAAATTGATTGTGGAGATTTAATCTGCTGCTCCTGAGGCTACACAGAGAGATTTCCCTTTCTCTTCTTTGTTCACACAGCTCCTGGGGTCCAGCTTTGGATTTGGCCCTGCCTCTGCCTGTTGCTTCCCCTCTGGCATTTGTTTTTTGCCCAGACAGGAGAAGGTTAGAGGAGAGGCTGATTAAGGGTCTCCTCTTGCTCACTCAGGCTTGGGTTAAGGAGGGGTATGGAATACGGGGCGAGCCTGTGGTGGCAGAGGCTGGCGTGACATTGCAACACCCTGAGGCATGCCATGTGTTCTCCTGGGAAAGTTGTCCCTGGGTCACAGGACCCTGGTGGTGGCGGGCTGCACAGGCTCCTGGGGTGGAGCGGGGTGTGGATAGTGACCTGTGCTTTCACACAGGCTTCTTGGTGGCTACAGCAGCATTCTTAGCATCTCATGCCCATCTCTGGGGTACGCACTGATAGCCACAGCTTGCGCCCATCTCTGGAGCTCATTTAGGTGGTGATCTGAATCCCCTCTCCTTGTGCACCCTGAAAGAATGGTCTCTTGTCTCTTAGCCTAGGCCAGGTTTTTTCCCGGACTCCCTCCTGGCTAGCTGTGGCTCACCAGCCCCCTTCAGGCTCTGTTCACACAGCCAACCCCAGTCCTCTCCCTGGAATCTCACCTCTGAAGCCAGAGCCTCAGCTCCCAGCTACCACCCACCCTGGTGGGTGAGCAGACAAGCCCCTCAGGCTGGTGAGTGCTGGTCGGCACCAATCCTCGGTGCAGGAATTTCTCTGCTTTGCCCTCTGCACCCATGTTGCTGTGCTCTCCTCTGTGGCTCCAAAGCTTCCCCCCCACCCACACCCCATTTCCACCAGTGAAGGGGCTTCCTAGTGTGTGGAAACTTTCCCTCCTTCATAGCTTCCTCCCAGAGGTGCAGGTCCAGTCCCTCTTCTTTTGTCTCTGTTTTTTCTTTTTTCTTTTGCCCTACCCATGTACATGGGGAGTTTCTTGCCTTTTGGGAAGTCTGAGGTCTTCTGCCAGCATCCAGTAGGTCTTCTGTAGGAGTTGTTCCACATGTAGATGTATTTTTGATGTATTTGTGGGGAGGAAGGTGATCTCCACATCTTACTCCTCCACCATTTTGAAGGTCCTCTCCTATTCAAGGTTTTTAAGACCTGTGACATTATATTGATTTTCCTATGCCTCATTTTATCTCTCTGTCCCATCTTCAACTAAATTCACATCCACATACACACATGTATGCATATGCACACACACAAACACTATTTGTTGAGTTGGGGAAAAAAATCACTGGTTAATTAAATAGTTTTGAGAACCATAATACATTGTTCTTTGGTATCATTTTGATTTCAGGTTTAGATATTATGTTCTGGGTCAGAATAATAATCAATAATTTCACTGGAATGACATAGAAAAATTTAAAGGCTATAAAGTCAAAGAGCACCAACTTTTAAATTTTTAAAATACACCAGTCTTGTTTTAGCTCTGCTAAAATAAGCTGATTAGGAAAATATATTAAAATAGAGGATTCTTTTTTCACAGTTAATGACAAAAATATGGACAAATTCTGTATGTACTGAGACAGGGAGGGGGCAGATTAGCATCCCTGACACTGTGTCTATTGTATGGTTAATATTTTCAATAAAATCATGAAATATAAAAATATTTTGAAAGACCTTTTGCTGTAAATGCCAGCATAATGGGTCAGCAGAAGTATAATTTTCATGAAGGCAAAGTGCAGAACTCCAAGTTGACAGCTGTCAACACTATGAAAGAGCAAAGATCTCTTTATCTATATAATGGCCTCTCCTGTCTGACTTTAGTTCCAAATTTTGCACAGACGATAGAAACTTATATTCCTCTTAATCAGCATAGTGAGTTTTCTCTAAAAATGACATGTTTGGATAAGGACAAATAAGAGACACTTGTTCTTTAAAATTGAACAACACAGAGGATGGTATCATATATATTAGCATTTCTTATATTTAATATTGAACATAACAGGATCCAATGAGCCGTTAGTGACAAGGGCATGTGGCAAGTTGAGGTTTTGATGCTCTTCTCACATGTACCATATAGGTTTTAAAAAATCTCCAGTATGATAATTATTGGTGTTGCAAGCATTGGTTATGACAAATCTTTTTTTCTGAGTTTAGATTCACAGATGAAAATAATCCTCAGCTTGCAGTTTTAATTCTTAATACCTAGATCATTGACATCTAACTGATTAATTCATTTGCAGTTTTATTTGTTTTAGATTTCTTACTCTTAATTTATGTTAGAGTACAAAATATCAGACTGAACAGTTAAGTTATTGCCCTTTTGTAGGTCTAAACACCTGATCAGAAATTCTCTACTATTCAAACTAATACAGCTTAAAATCAGGATGAAATGATGACATTTGCATACTTCAATATTGGTACTCTATGTGTTTAAAATAAAATGTTTGATTTCTTATGGAATATCTACGTTCCATTAAAACCTTTGGGCTACATATCCACAGTGGCCAAAAAACTGAGTGTTTGACAAGTAATATAAAATGTATAGAAAAATATATTTTTTCAAAATATTCCATAGAAATATTTTAATATTAATATTTGGTCAGTCTGTTTTAAAAAGATTCTTCCACACTCACATGAATCCAAACAATTATGGAATGACTTCTGTGGACAAGTCATTCTTCTCAATCTTATATTCCTTGTGTTATCTTATAACATAATCTAATAATTATGTACAGTTAGAGCAATTTTTGGTATGGAATTGCATATAGTTCACTCTGCATGCATGTATATATGCCCTTTTCATATTTTTAATAATCAATGAAATGCTGCTGAAATTCTGCAATGAAATATAATTTAAAAGACTTTAAAGAATAGTATAATGACTCAAAATGACTATTCTAACAATATTACCTGTTACATTTATGCTGCTAATAAGATTTTTTTTTTAATTTAGGACATTTTTATCAATATTTTTCTTTCTTAAATCTCTTTTCTATATTTATCACATGTTGATATACATACAAATGTATATCAACATTTGTATTTGTATCTACCTATGTGTCTATATATTTAGCCATTATATGTGGAAGATCTATGTACCATTAACTATGATAATAGCTCATACTGATAAATCAATGCACTAATCTTTGTAGGATTATAATGTTATTCAGTCACATGCTTTATCTCCTTATCTTTTCTGTTTTGATATTTTGTTGTCATATTTCCTTACAATGTTTTAACTATAAACATAAGGGAAAGGAAAAGAAGTATTTAATTTATCAGTGAGAGTATACCTCTCTATTAGGTAGAGCAATGTCATAATTTGAAGTATGGAGAACAGTATTTTATTACTCTACTTAATTTCTGGAAATATTGAAAATAATATTTGAAAATATTTTAAATTTTATTTAATTAGCTTAATATTCCATATTCTCTTGTTAAGTGTCACATAGCAGAGTATCAAGTTTCAGATTGTTAGGATTTTTCACCCCCGAGGTCTATCCCATAATTTCTCACTTTTTTTTACTGAGAAGCTAATGGAGACACCTGTGTTACTTGATATTTTTTTCCCCTGAGATTTGTATTTTCTAATGGCATTGGAAATGCCACTTATGTTTTAATTAGAGAAGCTATTGCAATCACAGCATTTAGCATTGAAATTTACTTGAAATTTACTGACAACTGGATATTGAGATGCATGTCCTCTGCTTGTTAGTGCTGAACACTCCTCTTAATTATTAGTTTTCCATTTTGCTTATTTGTCTTAACTTTCTCTTTGTTGTCCAAGTCAAATTTTAGGTACTAAATTCATTATCTACACTTTCACTTGAAGACAGTCATATCTGCTTTGTAAGAGAAGTGTCTGTTACTTTTACAAAGCCCAGTGAAGGAGTCCATTCGTTCACACAGTTGTGGATTATCCCAGGAAGAACCATGCCTTGTCTGTGACTCCTTCCCTCAGGCTTCCTACCCAGTGCTGGTCCTCTTCCAGCAATCTAAAGGGAGAAGAGCACACACGTTTACCAAATAATGTCTAAAAACATGTGGGAGGTGAGCTGACCCAATGCAGCCTTAAAATGTCAGAGCATTCCTTTCCCTAATGTGACCCAATTATGCTCTTGACCTTGGAAAAGACTGGTCCCAATTTCACATTTGGAGACTAGAATAGGATTTCCAGTAAATGAACTTTAATTTCTTCTAGAAGTAGATGTGCTGCCAACGATAGTATCATATCAGAAACTGGCTGTGGTGGGCATGATAATCTATATTTAGTAATGAAAGAAGAGACAAGATATGAAATTACGTGTCCTACTCTTAGGTATATGATTAAATGTTTGAAAGTGTCTCCTCTTCTTCTAATCACTTATCTGAACAAGAACTAGTTTTGTCTCTGGATTTATTTATTGAAAACTGAGATAGATTTCAATTCTATCAAAATAATTTCTTTTATGTATATGGCAGTTAAAGTTATCTATTCAATTGATGATAGCAATTTTCCTCCAACATGCTAATGAAGTGAGGTATCGACTTTGAATAGACTCTTCAGGATAATAAAATATAGAGTGGTATTCCAAAGACTGAATTAATACTTTAAAGTTTGATTTTTGTTGTTTTACCATGAAAACAAGGGTGATTCACAGTGGACAAGTGTCTCCATGTAACTCTTTGTGTGATTCATCCCTTTTACTCTGCAAGATATTGGCTAAAATTTTCTTCTGACTTGCTTTCTAGTTTACTTATTCTCTTTAGTTTTTCTACTCTACTTTTAAACCTATCTATTTCTTAAGCTTCTAATTTTAGTCCTTGCATTAATCACTTCCAGAGTTCCCATTTTATTCTGTATGGCATCATATTTTCCACTGAAATTCTTGTTATTTAACTTCTTGAAAGTATTAAGCCCTGTTACTTTATTTTTTAAAGCTTTAAAAAAATTAATTCATTTAATTTTATTTATTTTGGGCTGCGTTGGGTCTTTGTTGCTGCGCGTGGGCTTTCTTTAGTTGCAGCGAGCGGGGGTTACTTTTCGTTGCAGTGTGCGGGCTTCTCATTGCTGTGGCTTCTATTGTTGCGGAGCACAGGTTCTAGGCAGGAGGGCTTCAGTAGTTGTGGCTCGTGGGCTCTAGAGCACAGGCTCAGTAGTTGTGGTGCAAGGGCTTAGTTGCTCCATTGCATGTGAAATCTTCCCAGACCAGGGCTTGAACCCATGTCTCCTGCATTGGCAGGTGGATTCTTAACCACTGCACCACGAGGGAAGCCCAGCTCTGTTACTTTAAAGTCCTTTCCTGAGAACTCCAGTATTTGGACTTCCTCTTAGTCTGTTTACATTGTCTCTTTTCCCCTTATCATTTCTCAGCCAATCTACTCTTTCAAATGTCCATTATTTTTTCCCTATGTATTGAGCATTGTGATAAAAAATTTTAAAAGTGATACGATGATTTGTATGATGTGTCCATTTTGAAGAAAAGGTTTACCATTGCTTTAGGTAAGCAGTTACATAGAGGCAGATGCCCTAATCCAATCTAAGATTAGGCAGGTCCAGGAAGACTAATTTATTTTTGCTTTCTCTTTACTTTTAGTATATAGTCCTTTGCTATTTCCAAATAACATCATGAAATACGGACTAGCTCACCATTCTAAATTTATCCCCCTGTCCCTGTGAGACTGCCAAAAACTTGAGGTGAGAAAGTGATATCAAATTCTGGGTTTACCCTGCTGGATTCCTCTCCTCTTCTCTCTGAGATCTTCAAATCTTTTGTGACTTGCAAGCTTATCAATGTCTTTAAACAAGTGTGCATGTGTGTGTGTACACATTTGCACATGTATGTGTATATTTTGTATTTTGTCCACCTTTTCTACTTTTTCTCTTTCAGAAGTTTAGTTTGTAATAAACTAGTCTGCATATCTAGGAAGACTTTCCTTATGAGAAATTAAGTTGTATTAAAGACAGTATGCCTGGAATTGTGCATAAACCTCAGAGAATTGATATGCAGTTATAGGATATTTTATCTATAATATCCTCTATATTGTTCAGCTTACCAAAGTCAGGCTCTTTTTCTTCACATTGAGGATATGAGCAAAGGCTGTTTTCTCCTTGTCTCAGATAATGGAACAGAGTTTCTGAAATGATGCAACAAATTCTTATATATAATGTATGTGAGAGAGAAAAAATAGTTTTCTTATCTATCATGTGATTTCACAATTATTATTACTTAAGATTATATTAAATTTGGGAATAACCCTATTCATTGTGAAATAAAAATACATTTCTATAAATACAGTTTATGGCTAGGTAGGAAATTGTGAAGATTTGAAGACTAAACTTTGTGATAGGAATTCTGGTTTTTCTACTGCTAAAGATTGGGACTCTGGTTAATTGGTCATCAGTGTACACTGATTCACAAAAGAGTTTTGCTGGGAGGAATAAATTATGGAGCTGACATTAGGAGCAGCTTTGGGAGTGGGGAAAATCTGCTAGAGTAAATATTATTGGACAATGCACAGAGATCCCTGGCCTAAATTTCTAAGAGAGTGGTTCCCGGAAAGGAGGAGCTTTGTTTTTGGAAGTTTCTGAAAATGAGCTGAGGGCAGGGGCCGAGAGAGAGTACTAGCTAAACACACAGTAGTGACATTAGATTAGAATCCCTGTCACCTTGAATTGCAGTCTAGAAAATGAGGACCTCACATGCCCCTGGAGGAGTGGGCATGCCAGGAAACACTGTGCTAGGAGAAATACCTGCTCCTTCTGACCTGGAGGCTTAGCAATGGACCATCCTGGGGGGGAGTGGCTGGCTGCTCTAGGAGATGTGGCTGACCCTGCTCTACAGCTTTATGTGGAAATGTTTCCTCAATACATTGAGGCCCTAGTACGTCCCAAAGGATCAGCTGGAGCTTCCACTTGTGAGGTGCCTTGGGCTAAGAAAGCTGAGGATCTCTATGAAAATCCACATTCAATTACACATGGGTGAATTCATAAGGAAAATGCTAGGCTATAGGAAGAAGTCTACATGGGCAGTACATAGATATACACACTGCGTATTAGTATCACCTATGACTATTTCTGCATGTGATCCAGTATTTATTAATATGAAACTAAAAAGAGACAAAATGGACAAATTGATGATTGTAGTAATGCTAAAATATATGTTTCTATTTTGTCATTAATAAAACAATTTGTTTAGGTTATTTACCAATAAGTACCACTGTATCTAATTTATTATCACCAGTAGAGAGGTGCTCTGGAATAAAATAAGAATAATTTATAAAGCTACAGCTAACTATGCAGTAACAAATGATTTAGGTTTAATAAAAATCAAATTTAATTATTTTATCAGCACTGGTAATAGAAAGAAACAAATGCACTCCAGTGAGTGCATATAACAATTTTAAAAGTTACTCAATTGATATAAAACCAGGTTTTCCATTTGTATCTTTTAAATCCTGAAAAGCATCAGTAAAATACATTAGAAATAATATGGGTTGGCCAGAAAGTTCGTTCGGATTTTTCTGTAACATCTTATGGAAAAACCTGAACGAACTTCTTTTGCCAACTCAATATTTTTTGATAACTTCATTTAATACATATTTATTTAGTGAGCACCTATTACATATTCTAGGCACAGAGGATATAGTAGTGAATAAAACAGATAAAATACCTGCCTAAATGAAGCTTATAAGCTTACATTCTGGTGTGGGGAAATTGTAAACACACACACACGCTTTATAGAATTAACACTCATTTTCTGAAAACAGTAGGTAACATGAAGTTATATGTCTATTTAAATAAAGCAAGGGTAGGCAAGGAAAGCAGAAGAATAGAAGTGGTGTACTATAATTGACAAGGAAATGAACTTAGTTATGTTGCCTGGATTCTTTAAATTCATGGTCATGAACCTCAAAGAGTCTGCGTCATACTACTCAGCAAACGTGCCTCTTTTCTTCATGGTCCCATATTCTATGGCTATTTCATACCCTCCCCTCTTTTCACAAAGCTTCAACATCTTTTTTCCCCATCTTCACGCTTATCTGTTCTTCTACTATTGCTTTTTCACTAAGTAAATTAAAGTTACCAGAAAATAAACTTTGTAGACTCAAATGATCCCCCTCCAGGTGAATCCACATCCACATATGACATCCTCCTGCTTGATACTACAAATCTATGTTTTCCCATCCAGTAGCCACTAGCCACATGTGGCCATGGAGCGTGTGAAATGAGGCTAGGCCAAACTGAGTACTGTTAGTGCAAAATCCACATTGGATTTCAAAGAGTGTATGAAAGATTTAATGCAGAATATCACATTTAATTTGTTATACTGATTAAATGTTGAAATAATAGTTTGGATATATTGGGTTAAATAAGATTAAAGTGAATTTCACCTGCCTCTTTTTACTTTTTTCAAATGTAGTTATTAGAAAATCTGAAGCCCCCTGTGCTGCTCACAGCATAATTCTGTTAGGCAGACATGCTCTAGAAGAACTTGGACTCCTGTCTTAGCCGATCACTCCCCTTTCATAGAGAACAGGTATTTACGTGAGAAGGTGTCTTCCATCTCTTCCTTACATCGCCAGTTTGTTTCCTTCCTTGTTCTGTATCATTTTCAGTAACAGGTACCTATGGGGTTACTCTCCCGTCTTAAAAAAGATGTTCACAAAATTCCTCTTCCCCTGCCAATTCGTGTCCCATTTCTCGGGTCTCCTTTTCAGCAAAACTTTTCCAGAGTATCCTATAGGCTGAGTCTCCGTCTTCTTTCCCCATGCTCTATCCCCCCCTGCCCCCCCATCTTCCCAACGACAGCAACAAACGTCAAGGACAACCAACTGCTTTTCTGATGGTCATGATTAGCTTTCTTATGATAAAAATCCAGTGGTTAATTCCAAGCACGCATCTTCCTTAACCAGGCATCATCATTGGTAGAGCTGGTTCTCTCTCTTTTTTGACGGAGTTCATTGACTAGTTTCCAGAACACTCCAGTCACATGACTTCCCTCCATCCTCTTACGTTACTCCTTCTCAATCTATTTCTACACAATTCTTTTTCCTCTCAGCTCTTACGTATGATGTGTAATGACTTCGTCTTCTCTTTACACTTATTTTCTTGGTGGTCTTATGCAGCCCCGGGAACTTTCAGCTTTTATCTCCCGCCAGACCTCTGTAGGAATTCCAGAAGAAACTCTGTGAGAGCCTATTAGCTTTTCCTTTTTATGCTTCTAATGAGCTTATCAAATTTGGCATTTTCAAACCTGATATTCTGACCCCCTCAACTCCAAACCTGCTCCAGTTGCTGTTTTTCTCATCTCAGCTGATGACAACTCTCCTTCCGCTGTTCAGACTAAAATATCTATAAGGAGGCATTTTTTTTTTTTACATCTTTATTGGAGTATAATTACTTTAGAATGCTGTGTTAGTTTCTACTTCATAACAAAGTGAATCAGCTAACGATACATATATCCCTCTTAGGTCTCCCTCCCACCCTCCCTATCCTACCCCTCCAGGCGGTCACAAAGCACCGAGCTGATCTCCCTGTGCTATGCAGCTGCTTCCCACTAGCTATTTACCTTTCGTTTGGTAGTGGATATATGTCCATGCCTCTCTCTTGCTTTGTCACACCTCATCCTTCCTCCTCCCCATATCCTCAAGTCCATTCTCTAGTAGGTCTGTGTCTTTATTCTTGTCTTACCCCTAGGTTCTTCATGACATTTTTTTTTCTTAAATTCCATATATATGTGTTAGCATACGACATTTGTCTTGCTCTTTCTGACTTACTTCACTCTGTATGACAGACTCTAAGTCTATCCACCTCATTACAAATAGCTCAATATCGTTTCTTTTTATGGCTGAGTAATATTCCATTGTATATATGTGCCACATCTTCTTTATCCATTCATCTGATGATGGACACTTAGGTTGTTTTCATCTCCAGGCTATTGTAAATAGAGCTACAATGAACATTGTGGTACATGACTCTTTTTGAATTATAGTTTTCTCAGGGTATATGCCCAGTAGTGGGATTGCTGGGTCATATGGTAGTTCTATTTGTAGTTTTTTAAGGAACCTCCATACTGTTCTCCATAGTGGCTGTATGAATTTACATTCCCACCAACAGTGCAGGAAGGTTCCCTTTTCTCCACACCCTCTCCAGCATTTATTGTTTCTAGATTCTTTGATGATGGCATTCTGACTGTTGTGAGAAGATATCTCATTGTAGTTTTGATTTGCATTTCTCTAATGATTGGTGATGTTGAGCATTCTTTCATTTGTTTGTTGGCAGTCTGTATATCTTCTTTGGAGAAATGTCTATTTAGGTCTTCTGCCCATTTTTGGATTGGTTTTTTTGTTTTTTTGTTATTGAGCTGCATGAGCTGCTTATAAATTTTGGAGATTAATCCTTTGTTAGTTGCTTCATTTGCAAAATTTTCTCCCATTCAGAGGGCTGTGTTTTCATCTAGTTTATGGTTTCCTTTGCTGTGCAAAAGCTTTGAAGTTTCATTAGGTCCCATTTGCTTATTTTTGTTTTTATTTCCATTTCTCTAGAAAGTGGGTTAAAAAGGATCTTGCTGTGATTTATGTCATAGAGTGTTCTGCCTATGTTTTCCTCTAAGAGTTTGACAGTTTCTGGCCTTACATTTAGGTCGTTAATCCATTTTGAGCTTATTTTAAGGAGGCATTTTTTAAGTCCTCTTTCTCACTCTTCACATTCCATCAGGCAGCAAATCTGGTTGTCTCCAATTTCATACCATAATAAACATCCCAGCCACTTCTCATCACCTCCCCTGCCATCACTGGGAAGGTACCATTCTCCTGTCTGCCCCCAGCCCTCAAATAGACTCTGAACTGTACTCTCTGGTCCTACCCTTGCTCACTGCTATGTGTTTTCAACAGGGAAGCTGGAGTCATTCTTTTTGAACACGACTTAGATTGTGTTGTTCTCTTTATTTGAAGCCCTGCAGTGGTTTTCCATCACATTGAAATAGAATCCAATAAGCTTGCAATGATATGCCTGCAAAACCCTACCTAATCCTCCCCCCCACCACCACAACAAACCCTTTCCCATCATTTCTCTCTGTACTAATTTTCTACTAACAATTCTTCTTCCAAAGTCTGCTGAAGCCACACTGGTCTCTTTTCTGTTCCTTGAAAAGAAACCAGGCACGCCTCTGCTTTAAAAGTTGGCACTGGTTGTTTGCTCTGCTTGAAAAGTCTGTCCTCCAGGTTATAATGTAGGATAGTGCTTTTACCTACTTCATGTCTTTGTTCAAATGCCATATTCTGGATGAGGCCACTGGGCAAATAAATAAGAGTCCCCATGCCTATGTCCACACCTTTCTAATCAACTATTCTCTCACTAAGAAATGGAAAACTTGATCTTTCAAAATTTAAATATGTGCATTAAAGCATTTAGGTTAAGCAATCATTAGTTTATCGCCCACTCCTCTGCCACCAGTGACAAGATTTCTCTTTGCTTGACTACCAACTTTCTCCTAGAAAGCTAGAATATATTATGAATATTTTCAGTCATGAAGTTTCTTTGAACTTGTGAGGGAATAACCCGAGAAGTAGGAGAAAATGAGAAAGAAAAACTGGGGATTTCATTGATAGTGGCATGTAAAGAGAAAATGAAGATTGATTACACTATAGGAAAGCTTCTATTGGATTTTGTATTTTATTCTAAGCCTGAAATGCCCAAAGAAAATTCTGTGCTTACCTGGCGGATGTCACAACTAGATGTGGAGTTACAGACGCACTTGGACACAGAGACCCTGGCTGAAATCAGCAAGGTTTTTATTTTCCTGCTATTTTAAAAGGAAAGTGCATGTTGATGAATACACAGTATCTCTAACAGTATAGAATTTTGCTATTTTAAAAAACTGAGTTTTATTCCCAGTAGGTTAAAGAAGTCACTTAAAAAAATGGGAAGAAAAGAAAGCCTGAATCAGGAAGCATTGTTCACTTCATTACCAAAAGTAACCTTTAAAGCATCTTGTGTTTCATTAGCAGAGATGTCCAGAACCTGTAAATAACACTCACAACTTGCTTTTTCCCCTTCTTTTTACCCCTTTGGTGTTAATTAAAACGTGCTGTCTCCTGTAGCTCATATTGTGTTTTTGTTTTCAAGTCATATTCTATCTCTTTCTAAGTCTATAATTTAAAGTGAAAATAAGGATCATGCAGTGGTTTTCTTGAACCAATGCCAAGGTGAGAGTAACTTTTATATAATACCTTTAAATTCAACTGCACTACACATATTGCGATCTTCAGGGACCCAAAATATTTTATCAGATGAAAGACTGAATCAAAAGGCATGTTTTCAAAATTATCTAAATCTAAATACAGTAAACTGACTTTTTGGGGGGGATTATTTATTTTTTTAAAAGTTTGCTATATCAGCTCTTCCTATACTAGAATGATTTTTAAAAACTGTAAAATTGTAGAATTATCTTCTACATAATTTGACCATGCCTATTATCTGAACTTCATCTAAACTTTTATCAAATACCTGAACTTCAGGTATCTGAACTTTTTCAGATGATGCTTTCACCACCTTCAGAATATATAAATCTCATTTGTATATTCTGCATATATCTTCTATATTAAAAAAAATTGTTTTATGGACCAGTGCAAATGTTGAGAGTAAGATTTGAGACACACTGGCCAGTGTATGTCTTTTTTTGGATTGTTAAATGGAGGAGGGCTTTACCATAATTTGTATTAGCATGTCTATTTTAGTTAACGGCTGTAGCATCTTTGGCATGGGTCATCTTTACATCAGAATGCTGCTGTTACACATACTTGTAATTAAAATTAATTGTAGTCCAAATATAATTTTCTTTTAAAATAATATTTTACATCAGGAATTTCTTTGAAGTGTGAAACCAAAAATAATTTCTTTAACTACATTTCTTTCAGTCTGAATGGAGATGTTTGTTATTGAGTAGAAAAGGGCGCACATTTGCCTATGTTTCCCCAAGTTCTCAGAATAAAATAAATAGTAGAAGTTTCTTCTACATCATCAAAAAATATCAGCAGACACTTATTATTCTGTACTTTTAGTACAATCATTCTGTTAGCAAGATGCAGGTACTCTGTGACTAAGAATAGACAGTTTAAAAAAGATGAAATGAGAAAACTTGCATTTGTAGGAAAGATACTCAGCAGTGTCAACTTATATAGCTCTCAGGGTGGGCATGAGGCACCACCAAGTTTCTCACATCCCTTATAATATCTTCCTACAAATGTTATAGATCAATACAGATTTGACATACAGCCATATATTAGATATTTAATAAGAAATTAAATGGCTTTAATGATAGAAGCCTATATAGTTTTATCTTTTTATAAAATAGAAAGTCAATAATTTAGTGTCATTTAGAAATTACAGAAGGGTATATAATTTAAGGTTTATTAATTTCCTCCCTCATATTTCACCTTTTGTGACAATACAGTGTATTATGTCATTTTATGTAAATATATATTATGGTGGGTTAATTTATGTGGTTTCATAATATTGAGATCCTATTTATCACACTTTTGAGCCTAAGTTTTTGTCTTGTTTATCAAATTCTTTCTGATCCTGACTTTATAGGACATTTTCTTATTTTCTCTTATAATTCAAAGTTTACCCTCCTACAGTTAACCCTTTAATTAATCTTGGGTGTATTTTCTGTATGATGCGCAATATAGATTTTCTTTAACATATGTCATCTAATTTATGTTTTCCAATATTATACTGTAAACATTTTCAAGTTAAAAAATTGAAAGGATTTATGGATCATCTTGATTCTACATTTAATATCTTACTATATTATTTTGTCAGACACTCAATTTATTGATTCTTCTATCTAGCCACCAATGTATTTTCTTTTTGAATGAATTTCAAAGTATATTGCAGACATCAATAAAATTTCCCCTGAATACTTTGGCATGCATATTATTAACTAGAGCTCAATATATGACTACGTATAGATTTTGTGTAAAAACCACGTGCAATGAAATGTACAAATACTGAATGTACTTATGAGTTATAGTTCTTTTAATGTTCCTGACTGATACTTAAATCTCTAGGTCTGGTTATGCTGCTAGCTTTACCTTTTGAAAACAGGTTGTTTTTCTCTTGCTATTTTGCATGTTCCATGATTTTTGGTTGAAAACCAGACACTATTTGCAAAAGAATACTGAGGAAAGTGGTAATAACACCCAGATATTTTCCCCCTGAGTCCTGCTTCATCTCTAATCTTCATCAGTTCCTGAACACTTGTACCAACATAGAAATCTTGGTCATATTCTTACTGCTTCCCCAGCAGGAGGCTGCTCTTGATCGCTACTCTGGGATAGGTCCTTGACTGGTGGTGGTGGTGGACCCAGTTCTACTGTGTGGTCCTAGAACTCTACACCTGGGCCTCAAGAGTGGGATTTTCTTAGCATGCCCTCCTCCGCCCCTTTGTATGGCATATAGATTACACTTTGTACCTATAAGAGCTCTTTGGAAAGTGAGAGAGTTTTCTGCCACTCCTCCAGAAGCAGAAGACTTTTGTTCTGCATTAGCTCAAGATGCTGTGCCCAAGACATTTCATACCTTTTACTCCCAGAAGGAAACTTTTTGTCTCTACCTTCCATCAGAAGCAGTGAATTTTGTCCCTATTGTTATTTATTGAAAATAACCATATGAGTTTTACGTATGACCAAAGAGAATTTTTAAAAACACTTAACAGAGATTATTACAATCTTTAAGTTTCTTAAGAACATATTTAAATATTATATTACATTTATAATTTACCACATTGGCTTTTAAATTATGAAAAATATATCATTGAATTAAAGATAATTTGTAATGCTCTGTGTTCAGAGTCCAAAAATTGCTTTTAAATATTTCTTTCAACAGTGTCTTCTGGTATCAAAAATTCCCATACTAATTGTGATTTTTGAGTACAGTTGGCCCTCCATATCTTTGGGTTCTGCATCTACAGATTCACCCAACCCCAGATCAAAAATATTCAGAAAGAATTTTCAGAAAATTTCAAAAAGCAAAACTTGAATTCATCACACACCAGCAACTAATTACATAGCACTTACATTGTATTTATAGCTGTTTACATAGCATTTACACCATGTTAGGCATTATAAATATTCTAGAGATTAAAGTATATGGGAGGATGTGTAGAGGTTACACACAAATACTGTGCCATTTTATGTAAGAGACATCCACTGATTTTTGTATCTGTGGGAGGAGGTCTTAGAACAAATCCCTCACAGATACTGAGAGATGACTATAGTATTAAGGAAATATTTGGATTGATGACTTACTCTCATAGACAAATCTTTTGTGTGGTTGTGTTAGCTGTCAAATCTAGCAGATGATAGTTGTCCATTGCTTTCAGTCTTCAAATTAAAAAAAAAAAGAATTTATCTGACTCGCTGACATATATAGGCATACATACCTCAGAGATATTGCAGGTTTGGTTCCAGACCACTGCAATAAAGCGAAAATTGAAACAAAAGGAGTCATAAAATTTTTGGTTTTCAGGGCATATAAAACTATGATTACACTATACTGTAGTCTGTTAAGTGTGCAATAGCATTTTGTCTAAAAATAGTACATATCTTAATTTCATATTATTTCATTGCTAAAAAATGCTAATCATTATCTGAGACGTCAGCGAGTCATAGTAATAACATCAAAAATCACTGATCACAGACCACCATAACAAATACAATAATAATGAAAAAGTTTGGAAACTGAGAGAATCCCTAAAATATGGCACAGAGACAGGAAGTGCACAAATGTTGGAAAAATGGCACCAATAGACTTTCTTGACACCGGGTTGCCACAAACTTCAGTTTGTAAAAAATGAAACATCTGCAAAAGCAAAAAGAGAAATGCAATAAAACAAGGTATGCTTGTATAGGATACATGCACACACAGACAGACAGACAGACAGACAGACACACACACACACACACACACACACACACACACACACACACAGGTGTTTCTTTCAAGAAACAATTCTAGGTAATTTTAAAGGTGTAAACTGATCCAGCCAAACTGGTAAAGCTGGTATGCATCTTTCTTTTCCGTGTACATGTGGATAAGTTATGGATATTAGTAACATGTCAAGTGAGTCATGACATTATGAAATGTAATAGTACTTGACTGTCTGAAATACGATCTTTATTGGCTCATTTTAGTGCTTTCTTCATTAATTGGTATTTGTCAAGTTCTTCCCAAATTTTATAGCAATGAAGCCTCCTCTTTTAGTCTAGTCAGCATCAGGGAATAGGAAATAGTAGATTTCCCATTCTACTTCTAGTACTGCTGCCTTGACTCAGAAGCTAAGGTTTTTTACACCAAACACCAGGAACCCTTTCTTTGACATTCCAGATGGATGGTAAAAAAAGGTAGAAAAGATAGGGAAAGCCTTTTTCAAAGATGTTGCAGTTGAAACTTTAGAGACAGATTGGCTGTAGTCCATCTTATTAAAAATGGCCCATTTTAAAAATAAATACTTTTTTTCAGAGCAGTTTTAGGTTCAAAAAAATTGAGAAGGTCAAGGTTTTCCGTATATTCCCCCTCCCCCCCACCCCACACACACACAGCCTCCCCCATTATCAACAACCACCAGAATGGTAAATTTGTTACAACCGACAAACCTACAATGACACATCAAAATCACCCAAAGTCCGTAGTTTACTTTGAGATTCACTCTTGGTTTTGTCTATAATTCCTTTTGAATAACATGGCATTAATTACACTTTTCCTTGTTTTATTTGTGTTGTGTGTTCAGAATGGCAATCTGAGGCCAGAAACACCCTCCAGCTTGACAGTGTGGGTCTCAGCCAGGTGACTGACAAGTGGTGAACACCTGGGCAGGCTTTCTGAGAGTCAGGAGACCCCAGTGGGGAGGGGTCTCTTGTCCTATTTCAAGTTGCTGTCAGGCACACAGCCATCCCTGAATACTGAAAGGCTCTCAGGATTATTAGCTGCCAGGTTCCATCTGAGTCACAGGAAAGGAGAGCTCAATTTAAAGCAGTGTCCGGAAACTAAACTAAGAGCCAGTTTACCAGGAAGCTAAAGTGTTCTCAGTCACATTCCAGCTCTTTCCATAAGACTGGCCACTCAGATTACTGGCATCTCTGTGGAGCAGTCTCCTGTCAGTATCAGCTGGGAGAATCACTCATATGTTGGGAGTTTCACTTATTTAATTCATATGCCATTACAAATCCCATAATATTGAGAAGAGATCATTTATTTCCCAAAGTTCCAAAACCATGTTTAAAAATGCAGACTTGCCAATATTTCATGTCATTTAAAAGAATAATTCCTCAATATTAATCACAATGGAGTTTTCACATCTGAGGTCATCTAAAACCTCAGTGCCACCCAGCTGTTTCTGATCTCATGGGCAACTTACCCATCTTTCTGAACATTAATTTGTCCCCAAATCATTGTTTGTTCTAATGACATTGTTAAAAGGTTAAAATAAACCAAAATAATTTAAGTCATAAATGCATAAAACAGAACAAAACAAACAATAACTTCAAATCTTGTAAAACATCCACTATTTGTAAAGCAACTACTAATGCTAGTAGATGTTTGTTACTACAAACAGGTAAATTTGGGAAAAAAAAGTAATACAAGAGATGTATCAGGTTCCTCAACTGCTTTCTATAAAAAGAAATATTTTATTCAAACTTCTAAAATACATACACTGGAAGTCATTGGATGTATTCTTTTATTGTTGGATGTTAACTTTCATGTGGATATTATGCATTTATTTCCTACTAGACATAACTGATGTGTAACTGTCTCAGTAAAGACAAGTTATGTCTCACTTATTTCCACAAGGTAGCTAGATTTTCACTAATTGAACTCTCAGCTTAATTGTCAGATATAGTTACAACTATAAAAAGAAGTAAAATCTATAAATATCATATGCAAAAAGGAGATTTATATTTTCTCTTTGTAAAGTTAGCTAAGCCTTTTTTAAGGATGTGTTACGTCTGCTTCCAGGAGATGTGTCCAGATTAGGAAGCTCCAAAATAAAAACCTTACCTTGTCAGGTTTAATGCGAGAGCCAGGTATTTACTTTATATAGTACATATGTATACTTTATATGTATTTACTTTAAGCAGTATATATTCACTGCTTAAAGTTACCCAAGTATAGTGACCAGTCAGCTTCATAACTAGCAAGGTGACAGGATGACGTTACCCGTGAAAGTTAGGCTAAGATTCTCCACACGATAACATTATGAGTTGAAGCTGTAAACAATCTATTTGGTTTGGACAAGAAATTTCTCTCCTTTTGGGAAGCTGAGATTTCACAGTCTTTTCCATGACTGTATCACTGGAAACTGACTGAATTCTAGGGTAAAAACATTTTGAGTTGAGACAATACTAACAGAAAAAATTTCAATTAATTTTTTCAGGGTAACCTAGATTTCCAAATCAAGTTAGCTCTTTGTGTGTGATGGGCTGAAAAATTGAAGAAATAAAGGGTTAAATTGTTTTTTGTTGATATATGTCATCCAGTGCTCTACTAAATTAGTACTTTCAGGGACTTCCCTGGTGGAGCAGTGGTTAAGACTCTGTGCTTTCAATGCAGGGGGCCCGGGTTCGACCCCTGGTCAGGGAACTAGATCCCACATGCATGCTGCTGCTAAGAGTTCGCATGTCACAACTAAGACCCAGCACGAACAAATAAGTAAAAAAAAATAAATTAGTACTTACAGTAAATTTTAAAAATTAAGTCAAATGTTATGTGTAATGAGAAGATACTTATAATTCCAAGTATTACAGTTTTTTCACTTGCAACAATTTCTTTAAATGGTGCCTTTAGTGTTAATTGTCACTACTTGGTGACAAGTAGTGTTAATTTGTCAACAGCTTTTCCCTTCTTTTGCTCTAGGGTATTGGTTTCAACTGACAAGAACTGTGCAAAATAATTATTCCCATATTCCCCAAATAATTATTTCTAGATCAGGGCTAGTTTTTGTCCTAAATGTCATCAGATAGAAACTTATCTTTCTTTTTTTTTTTTAACTAGGTAATTCTTTAAAAATTTTTCCACTGACTAGTTAAACATATTCATATGGGATGTGTGTATGTACTAAGAAAATATATAAAAAAATAAGTTAGTGAATAATTAAGTAATTATACCCAGGTAAGGAAAAATGATAAAAGCCTCAACATTTACTTCTTTAGCTGCTTGCCTATTATAGCACATCCAATTAGTTCTATCTATTCTTTGTCTAATTGTAAGGCATTAGGTTTTAATCCAATACCTAAAGGAGTTGAAAAATGTAATCCTTGATGGCTATCAGCCAGGGATCATCCTCAGCTCCTTGAGGCCACCTGTGTTCCCCCCACCCCCAGTCCCTGACCCATCTGCAAAACAGCAATGTAGTCTACTCCTCATATTTTGAAATTCTCTGCCTTTTCTTTGTTTCTCTGTCTTCTTCTACCGCCAGCTGGAGAAAGCTCTACACTTTATTTTTGTTGTTTGTTTTAATTGAAGTATAGTTGACTTACAAAATTATATTAGTTTCAGGTGTATAGCAGTGATTCAATATGTTTATAAATTATACTCTATTTAAAGTTATTAAAAAATAATAATGTCCCCCCTTCCCTCTCTCCACTGTACCGCTAGTTTTTTCTCTACATCTACATGTCTAGGAGTGGAATTACAGGCTTAGAGAATTTGCCAGTCTTCGTTTTTACTGTTTTCAAAGTGATCATACTAATTTTCACTACCATTGCTGAGTATTTGAGAGTTCCTTTTGTTCCTAATAGTACTGACTAACTTTAAAAATTCTGCCTATCAGTGAGTTAAAATATCTTATATGCTCTTAATTTTCAGTTTCTTGATTATTAATGCAATTGAGTATCACTTCACATTTTATTAGCTATTTATGAATCTTCTTCTGTAAAAGACCTGTTCATGTATGTTTCCCCTTTTTACCCTGTTTCAGCGTTTGTTGATTACTCACTGGTTTGCAGCAGTCCTATATATGTTTTTTCTCTGGTAATATCTTCAATATATACTTTCCTCTGGTACGTGGCTTTTTATTTTCTTTGTGATGTCTTCTGATGAACAAAAACTCATTAACAAAATAAAATTTATCAATGTTTTAAAAAAAGTATAATCCCGAACTTTACTTGAAAGGTAACAACACGAAATTGTCTAAATTGTAAATCTAAATTACTTTAAAGTGTAGGAGGGCATACTGTACTTTGAGTTTTGTATTGAAAAGGGAATAAAATTATAAAACGTGCAAATTAATGAATTACATAAAGCAAATGCATGATTTGATTGAGGGTTTCTTTTATACTTTTTTTTCAACTGGTTTGAAAATTTGTCATCCATACTCTAATTTTTACATGCTCTCTCTTTCTTTTAACATTTGGAGCATTTTACCAGAATTTACTTCCTTCTTTATTAAATATGTCATTAGATATACATATATATTTGTGTTGGAGGTATTCTGACAAACTTTCATTCTTCTAAAAATTGTTATTGTATTTTAAAAAAATACAGTTCTAGATGGACATTGATTTCTTCTCAGAAGTTTGGTGATAAATAAGAGTACCAATTTAGAACTTGGACGTTTAATTGTAATTCATTTTTTGATTTGTATTTCCAAACTATCAAGTATTCCCTCTACCCTTTTACTTTTTCGAAGTGTCAACTAAATTTATTTAAGTTGTCTTTTATTTAATTTTTTATTTGTTTGTATATTTTTAGGATTTTATTGTAGTTTTAAAATCTGTGGATTCCAAATTATCAGTTCTAGAAATTTCTCAGATATTCTTCTCTCAAGTTTGTCTTCTCCTGACATTCTCAAAAGAAGTTCTTTGTCTTCCATTCTTAAACTCAGTCACATATTTTCCATTTCTTTCATTGTCTGTGCTATTTTCTGCATAATTTTTTCAGTTCTTTTTCTTCCTTAGTAAATTTCTCTTCAGCTTTTTCTCATAGTCATTATCATATCCATTGAATTTTAAAATTTCAGGTATTATAAGTTGTCTGTCTATATTTTTATAAAGATTCTTTTAATCAGATAGGTTTGTTCATGTTTATAATAGCTAGTTCCACACATGTATTTTCAGTTTCCTTTTTATTTCTTTAAATGTGTTACAGATGCTTATTTATTTATATTTTGAAATTAATACTCTTAATAAGACTTTCTATTTCTAATAGTTCTCTTATGCCTTTTTCTGTGGACTCTTGATAGTGTGCTTTATTTCTTTCCATGTCTTGTGATTTCATATAGTGTGTTCTTTTCGTCTTTAAATTATTTGAGGGATGATTTCAGGCACTTTCCTCCAAAGAGTTTTATTTACTCCTCTGGTATATTACACCTGAATTTCATTAAAAACATTCTTCATTTTCTGTTTTTTATTTAAGTTTTCATTTAATGGTTCATTTGGGACCAAATCCTCATGAAAGTTGGCTTGTGGTCATCAGTATTCAGAAGTGACACTTCCTCCATCCAGTACCTAGGCCAGATCAGACTGAACGTCTTGTGGGTTTTGAGTGTCTGTTGTGTGTCAGTGTGTTTTGAGATGGTGGTGGTGTGTGTGGAGGAATTGGGGACTTACACTTCATGCATAACTGAGTGCTGGGTTCTGGCATCATAAGGAGACTTTGATCTGGTATCTCTGACTGAGATGTTCTAGAAGTGTCTTTGATCATTGACGTGCTTAAAAAGAACAGGTTTAGCAAATTCTCTCAGGGCAACAGTCAGCTTTATCTTGTTTCCTTTTTTTTGAGTCACACTCCTTCACTATGTATTTATGTTTTACCTTTGATAATTTCGCTTATTTACAGCTCCACCATTCCATAAAAATACTTAAAATTATGTATATATATATAATTATATAACATATATGTACTATATGATATGTACATAATATATAATAGATTATATATAAATGCAATAAAAATGCAGGGATGTATATAATGTTAATATAGTGTACACAATATTTAATATACAATGTATAATACTTATATAACATATCTTCTACATTATATAAGATAAATAAAATATATTGTATATAAAATATAACATAATATTTAGTATATTACATATATTTTATGCACTATGTAGTGTAGGTTTTACATAAATAATATAGCTATTATAAATATGTTATAAATACTATAATATTAAATATAATTATTACATTTGTTATATATAAATCGATATATAAATTAAATATAATATTAAATTGCATTTAGGGATGAGTTTTCTTTTTTTAACCACAGACAATAATGTAATTTGTGCAGATATGAAAAGAAACTCATGAATCACGTAATGTGTGATATAGTAAACCCTAGAGTCGTCTATTATATTGGGTTACTAAATTTTATCTCTTCTTTTTTTATTTCAGAGCCTTCTGCACCAACTTTGAGATTCTAAGGAGAAACCAGAGTGACAAAGCTCTTAGCAATGTGGCCTGGTCAATTTCCTTTTATAGTAGTTTTCTTAGAAATAAATAGATATATTTTTCATCATTTTTTAAAATTAATTAATTAATTAATTAATATTTTGCCTGCATTGGGCCTTTGTTGCTGCATGTGGGCTTTCTCTAGCTGCAGAGAGTGGGGGCTACTCTTTGTTGCCGTGCATGGGCTTCTCACTGTGGTGTCTTCTCATTGTGGAGCACGGGTTCTAGGGGCATGTACTTCAGTGGTTGTGGTGCGTGGGCTCAGTAGTTGTGGCTTGCAGGCTTAGTTGCTCTGCGGCATGTGGGATCTTCCCAGACCAGGGCTCGAAGCTGTGTCCCCTGCATTGGCAGGCAAATTCTTAACCACTACTTTGTCAGTGTTTTCAATTTTTAAGTTAAGAAATATTGACTAGCTATAGCTATAAATTTTAAGTGTGTATAATCTTAATAAAAAAGTAGAGTATTATAAATGTAGAAAGAGTAGAATCCATCTAAAACCATTAGCTCAAGGCTTTATTAAAACATTGTAAAATGAGAACAGTTCTAAGATGGGGTTCTGTGGAGGAAATGAGTATAAGAATTTTATAGGATAGATTAAGATAATGTTCAGTTTTTTTTCTGAAAACTGTTTACTGTTTAAATTCTTGTAAAGTATGGAGACTCTTGGGTTGCCAAAGACACAGAACTAGATGTAATGGGTAGCAAGACTGGAGTCAGGGTTTATCAGTCCTGGTTGGACAAGCTGGGTTTAGGCAGATGGGTGGAGAGGAAGAGATGTAGGCTGTCTTACTATGGAGTCTTACCTGGGAGTCTTACTAGGGTCAAGGGAAAATGATTAGTTCTTCTTTCATTCTTCTTTCATAATATTATGAATTCATAGGGTATGAATTTTATAATAAAAAAACAAACACTGCTGAATTTTAGACAACAATGAATGTTTAAAGCTGGACATGGGTATGTAAATAGATATTAACATCTTTGACAGTTGGGATAAAAATCTCTTTTGTCTGTGTAATTTTGAACTTAGTCATGACAAGTAATGAATATCTCACCGTTTTATGGAAAACTGAACTGTTTGTTGCTTGAAAATACTCACTGGGGAGAAGAGAAAAAGATCCAAATTAATAGTATGCAATTATTCAAATTATTTAAGGACAAGGGAATACAGAAGAATAAAAATTTGGAGTTGAGTTTTCAAAAAATGATTAATTACTCTTTCAAAAGGTAATTTAATATATTTGAAATTGCATTATTATAAAACAATTTTTAAAAGTATATTTTCAAGTTAAAGCATGAAGTATCTCTGAGGCAAATTTTACCACTAGTTTGTCTGTAATGTCACTTAAGAATTTTGAGTGCCTGTGCAATTAAAGAGCTCTGAAGACCATAATTTAGAAGATCGAAGCTGTAGACATTATATCAAGTATAATTAATAAATTTGGGGGTTTTATTGGATGATTAATCTTTGTGTTTTATTCAATGAGTTAATAAATATTTCTGTCTCCTTTGTTATAAACCTGTATGCAATTAATTTCAGATTGTGCTTATATGTGTATTTAATTTATTACATGTGACCAAAATAGGCTAAGAGAATTTTTGAAGAGATGGAGTGCCTCAAATCTGATAAAAAGCAGAAACTAAAAAATAAAAGCTGCAAACATATGCTCTTGAAATTTAATATTGTTTTATAGTGCCCATAGTCTTTCAAACTATTTAATTCCTTATTTTTCAAAACTTTCACTTATTTAAAATTTATGCTTTCAGCACAGAGAACTATATTCAGTATCTCATGATAAGCCATAATGGAAAAGAATATTATAAAAAGAAGGTATTGATACATATATGCATAACTGAATCACTTTGCTGTATAGCAGAAATTAACACAACATTGTAAATCAACTCTACTTCAATAAAAAATAAAGTAAAATTTGTGCTTTCATTTAATCACTTGTAATATAAAATGATCTGGAAAAATGGTTGTTAAAATATATTTTTGCATAGACATTTTAGTGCTTAGAATTTTAAAATAAATACATGTATTCATTTGTCTAAATATATACTTTTGTCCAAATTGTACTTTCTTCAAAGGAAATTAACTTTTGAAAGACAATTAAATTAAAATTACTAATGGCCCTTATTTGTGTATGAAGGAGGAGTGGTGAGGTAGGTGTGAGTATTTCTCTTTCTCTCTTAATGTGAACCTTAATAACTCTTTAATATATACCAGAGAAATTAATTTCATATAAAACATCTGTCATTGTATTCATAAAATTTACTCTAGTCGTTCACATAAAACACCATTTTGTCTGTAGAAAATGCAAGCTCTGAGTGTGTTTAAAGGCTATACATGTAGTTTCTAGCAGCACTTTGTAGAGTCACCATGGTCAGTCCCTCCAATTGTTAGCAAGTTCCTTCAGAACTGGAGAGGACCATATGGACATATCCCCTACATGACATTTATGACACTGAAAATACAGTGGCATAACAATCTAAATTTTTGAATATTTAAACAATATATCTATTTGCACTCCAACTGCTTTTGAAGATTTTGACATGGCTTTATGGGGCATCATGTAAATGTGTGTGTGTGTGTGTGTGTGTGTGTGTGTGTTTGAAAATGCCAGTTATAGAAAACATATCTTTGAGGTTGTATATTAATTATAGAAAACATATCTTTGGGGTTGTATATTTGGGTTGTTGTTTAATTCTATTCATTCAAATCATATATGCATGGTTGTATGGGTCTATTTGATGCCGTGGTTCCTTGAAAATGCTCTGCAGGAAGACCTGGAATGAGATATATCATCTTTAACAACTGTTAAATGGTCATGGCCTTGAAACTGAAAATTTCCAGCCTCCTCTTACACCACAGTTATCCTCTTTTAATCTGTACACTGACTGTAAGTTGCTCTCTTCCTGCTTGATTCTGAAGAATAAATTCTTTATTTGTGAGGTATTTAACCTCTTTTTAAAAACATTAAAATATAGCTTTGTGCTGACACTTGCTGCCTTTCTGATCTTGAATATGGATCAATATGATGTGATGTCAGTGACAAAAGTGTTTTTATTTCATTTTTAAAAAAATTAGGATAAAGTATTACTAGAAGACATTCCACAAACTGTGGGTAGCTGGTTTTTGTTTTGTTTTGTTTTGTTTTTTTAAATCTTACAAGCAAATCCTGTATTCTAGAGAAGGAAACACTCTTGGTGAAGAGTCAGGGGACCCCAGCCAGGTGTTAATACCCAGAGGCCATGACAAGCCAGATGTGGGTCCAAGACTCAGGCTGTGATGAATATCAAAGGGTGTTAGTGGTTATTTGGGTCAGTTTACTTTGAAAATACCTGTGCATTATACATCTTAAGACATGACAATTCAAAATTATTTTTTAGATTAAAAAATTGCACATTTGAAAACTACACTTGAAATTGGTATCTTGAAGTACCAACATCTTTCAGGAGGAGACAGATGATAAGGAAAGGCTATGGCAGAAATCGAATCAAGTGAGCAACCTAATTAATCTTAATAGGATAGTAAATTTATGTCATACTGTTTATTGACTCCTTGAATTCACTAAAGATGGTAACCAGGAATTGTTTCAACAATGGCATGTGGCATCAAGTATGGAGTATCTTTTGAAATCTGTAGATATTGTAACATTATTTGTTAATTAACTTATTACCCCCAGATTAGCTGCTACAGAATAGGAAAAGTGAATGAAGCTACAATGAATTCAAACAATATTAAATACCTGACAATGTATGTCCAAGTTTCTTTTCACCACTGAGATGTTCCTGCAAAACATAATAGATATCAAATTCCATTTAAAGATGACATTTATATTAATTTGTATGAGATTAACATGTGAAAAGTCTTTTAAACCAGGTGCAATGTGTTCTGATTGTGAGTTTATATTTATAAAACATTCATGGTTTTTTAATCCTTCGATGAAAAGTAACCAAACTCTAGGTTAATTTTTTCACTGCATTAGTAAACTAATTTACTTGGGAGATGTGTGTGGGTGTGTGTAAACATTTGCTATCAATAACAGAAATAGAAACAGGAGGTGAATTTAATAGAAGATTAAAATCTATATATTTGTGATTTTGGAAAGAGAGCAATCATCTCTTTAAGAATCAAGAACCGTCATGCAGAAAGATTCAATGAATATGTTAGCCTGCGTCTGGTTGATCTGGAAAGAGAGATGATAAAGGATAGGAAAGTAAAAAGAAACGAAGAGAGAGAAAAGGAGCAAGGGTGGAAGGACAGGATGGAGAGTGGGGATAAAAGAAACAGGTGAGAGGGGATAAGAAAGTCCTTGCTAAGAGCAAGGATTTGGGTTTGAGGTTCCCAACTTCATATACCATGCATCTCATCTGTAAAATGGGAATATTGATAATTAACTGATATTTCATAATTGTTAGATTTTATTGAGACAATATAGTAAGTGCTAAGCAAATATTATTAACAGTATTATGCTCTATATCATTATTTTTGGGAAGATTACATGAGTTAACATGTATCAGACACTTAGGTAGGGTCACTACTGCTGTATATCATCTTTGTATAAAGTAGAGGAAGATGCCCATCTCAGGTCCCTTAGTTGGGACACCAGGTATAAGGCTTGGCAGCAAAGTAGTAGCTGCATTATAGTGACCAGTTACTACTCACATGGCAAATTTCTGATGGGCCCAACCTGTCCAATCTCATAGGCTGGCCTTGGGCTTTGAGCAGTGCCCAGCACAGAGTAAGTGCCAGCTGTTGGCTGTTTAGGTACTTATAACACTATACGAAGATCACCCCTAGATAAGGGGGAAAATTTCAGCACTTTTGACTTACCAACAAATAAGGATGTCTCCCCCTACTCAAGTAGCAAATGTTTTTCAGCATCTTCAGCCTTTTTGTCCCGGACCACTCCCCACTCTCCTCCTGAAGTCCTTGAGAGCCAAGGCCTCTTGTTTTTTGTCCTCTTGTCCATTTCTGTACCAAAGTTTACTCTTTTCTCCCCTCCCCTCCCATCTCACCTTCTCTTTTTTTTTCTTCTCTTCCATTCGCCTCACTTTCCTTCCTTTCCTTTCCCTTCTGATCTAACTCAGCATCCTAACTTACAATTAATTACAATTCAAGAGCTTGATTGGATGCTGAAAAGCTAATGTGTCTGCAACATTTTTTCCTATAACATCAGCCTACTGATGTTCACATGTAATTTTTTAAATTAAAATTAGAAAAAATATTCAATCATATATTATTTTGGAAATTCTTTTGAAAGAGAAGAAAGACATTTTTCAATATCTGCTGCCATATACATTTCTGTTTAAGAAGAGCATATTGACCACGCTGCATATATGACCTACTAGCTTCCCAAATGTGACATTAAAATATTAGGGACTTTTTTTTTAAGAGTTCCTAGGATTTCCCTCTTCAAATATCAATACACAATTTTTAAAAGCTGTCAGTAGAAACAAATTGAAATGTAGATCAGAATACCTCCAATGATATCTATTTTAATAAGGTCAATATTTATTAGAAAAAAAATATTTCCCTTGACAATGTTATTTTACTCCAGCAGCAACAAAAATGCTGTCATATCAGAAAGATGGTAGTACTTTTTTTATACTAAAGAGTGGCTCTAGCACAATTCTTAAAAATTTTCTAGGAGACATTCAAGATGGCAGAGGAGTAAGACATGGAGTTCAACTTCCTCCCCACAAATACATCAGAAATACATCTACCTGTGAAACAACTCCTACAGAACACCTACTGAATGCTGGCAGAAGACCTCAGACTTCCCAAAAGGCAAGAAATTCCCCACGTACCTGGGTAGGGCAAAAGAAAAAATAATAAACAGAGACAAAAGAATAGGGACAGGACCTGCACCAGTGGGAGGGAGCCGTGAAGGAGGAAAGGTTTCCACACACTAGGAAGTCCCTTAGTGAGTGGAGACTGCGGGTGGTGGAGCGGGGAGCTACAGAACCGGGGAGAGCGCAGCAACAGGGGTGCGGAGGGCAAAGTGGAGAGTTCCGCACAGAGGATTGGTGCCGACTGGCACTCACCAGCCCGAGAGGCTTGTCTGCTCACCTGCTGGGGCAGGCGGGGGCTGGGAGCTGAGGCTCAGGCTTCTGTTGGAGCGCAGGGAGAGGACTGGGGTTGGTGGCGTGAACACAGCCTGCAGGGGTTTAGTACACCAAGCTAGCCAGGAGGGAGTCTGGAGAAAAGTCTGGAGCTGCCTAAGAGCCAAGAGACCATTGTTTCAGGTATGCAAGGAGAGAGGATTCAGAGCACTGCTTAAACGAACTCCAGAGAGGGGCGCAAGCTGCGGCTATCAGCGCGGACCCCAGAGATGGGCATGGGACGCTAAGGCTGTTGCTGCTGCCACCAAGAAGCCTGTGTACAAGCACAGGTCACTATCCACACCTCCCCTCCCAGGAGCCTGTGCATCCTGCCACTGCCAGGGTCCCATGATCCAGGGACAACTTCCGCAGGAGAACCCATGGGGCGCCTCAGGTTGGTGCAACGTCACGCCGGCCTCTTCTGCCACTGCAGGCTTACTCTGCACTCTGTATCCCTCCCTCCCCCTGACCTGAGTGAGCCAGAATCCCCGAACCAGCTGCTTTTTAACCCCGTCCTCTCTGGGCAGGAACAGATGTCCTCAGGTGACCTACATGCAGAGGTGGGGCCAATCCAAAGCTGAACCCCAGGAGCTGTGTGAACAAAGAACAGAAAGGGAAATCTCTCCCAGCAGCATCAGGAGCAGCAGATGAAATCTTCACAGTCAACTTGATGTATGCTGCATCTGTGGAATACCTGAATAGAAAACAAATCATGCCAAAATTGAGGTGGTGGACTTTTGAAGCAATGATATATATATATATTTTTCCTTTTCTCTTTTTGTGAGTGTGTATGTATATGCTTCTTTGTGTGATTTTGTCTGTATAGCTTTCCTTTAACCATTTGTCCTAGTGTTCTGTCTGTTTTGTTTTGTTTTGTTTTTAGTATAGTTTTCAGTGCTTGGTATCAGTGGATTTGTTTTTTGGTTTGGTTACTCTCTTCTTTCTTCTTTCTCTCTTATTTTTTTTCTTTTTTTCCTTCTATTTTATTACTTTTCAATTTTTTATTTTAATAACTATTTTTTATTTTAATAACTTTTATTTTAATTTATTTTTCTCTTTCTTTCTTTTTATTTTACCTTTTCTTCAGAGCCATGTGTCTGACAGGGTTTTGGTGCTCCGGCCGAGTGTCAGGCCTGTGCCTCTGAGGTGGGAGAGCACAGTTCAGGACATTGGTTCACCAGAGACCTCCCAGCTCCACATAATATCAAACAGCGAAAGCTCTCCCAGGGATCTCCATCTCAACCTTAAGACCCAGCTCCACTCAACAACCAGCAAGCTACAGTGCTGGACACCCTAAGCCAAACAACTAGCAAGACAGAAACACAACACCACCCATTAGCAGAGAGGCTGCCTAAAATTATAATAAGGTCACAGATACCCAAAAACACACCACCGGATGTTGACCTGCCCACCAGAAACACAAGATCCAGCCTCATCCACCAAAACACAGGCACTAGTCCCCTCCACCAGGAAGCCTACACAAGCCACTGAACCAACCTTAGCCACTGGGGGCAGACACAAAAACAACAGGAGCTACAAACATGCAGCCTGTGAAAAGGAGACCCCAAACACAGTAAGTTAAGCAAAATGAGAAGACAGAGAAACACAGAAGATGAAGGAGCAAGGTAAAAACCCACCAGACCAAAGAAATGAAGAGGAAATAGGCAGTCTATCTGAAAAAGAATTCAGAATAATGATGGTAAAGATGATCCAAAATCTTGGAAATAGAATGGAGAAAATACAAGAAACATTTAACAAGGACCTAGAAGAACTAAAGAGAAAAGAAACAATGATGAACAACAAAATAAATGAAATTAAAAATTCTCTAGAAGGAATCAATAGCAGAATAATTGAGGCAGAAGGACGGATAAGTGACCTGGAAGATAAAATAGTGGAAATAACTACCACAGAGCAGAATAAAGAAAAAAGAATGAAAAGAATTGAGGGCAGTCTCAGAGACCTCTGGGACAATATTAAATGCACCAACATTCAAATTATAGGGGTCCCAGAAGAATAAGAGAAAAAGAAAGGGACTGAGAAAATATTTGAAGAGATTATAGTTGAAAACTTCCCTAATATGGGAAAGGAAAGAGTCAATCAAGTCCAGGAAGTGCAGAGAGTCCCATATAGCATAAATCCCAGGAGTAACATGCCAAGACACATATTAGTCAAACTATCAAAAATTAAATACAAAGAAAAAATATTAAAAGCAGCAAGGGTAAAGCAACAAATAACATACAAGAGAATCTCCATAAGGTTAACAGCTGATCTTTCAGCAGAAACTCTGCAAACCAGAAGGGAATGGCCGGGCATATTTAAAGTGATGAAAGGGAAAACCCTACAACCAGGATTACTCTACCCAACAAGGATCTCATTCAGATTCAAAGGAGAAATTAAAACTTTACAGACAAGCAAAAGCAAAGAGAATTCAGCACCACCAAACCAGCTTTACAACAAATGCTAAAAGTTCTCTAAGCAGGAAAAACAAGGGAAGGAAAAGACCTACAATAACAAACCAAAAACAATTAAGAAAATGGTAATAGGAACGTACATATCGATAACTACCTTAAGTGTAAATGGATTAAATGCTCCAAACAAAAGACATAGACTGGCTGAATGGATACAAAAACAAGACCAATATATATATGCTGTCTACAAGAGACCTAGGGACACACACAGACTGAAAGTGAGGGGATGGAATAAGATATTCCATGCAAATGGAAATCAAAAGAAAGCTGGAGCAGCAATTCTTGTATCAGACAGAAATACAGATCAATGAAACAGGATAGGAGGCCCAGAGATAAACCCACGCACCTACGTTCACCTTATTTTTGATAAAGGAGGCAAGAGTATACAATGGAGAAAAGAGCCTCTTCAATAAGTGGTGCTGGGAAAACTGGACAGCTACATGTAAAAGAATGAGCTTATAACACTCCCTAACATCATATACAAAAATAAACTCAAAATGGATTAAAGACCTAAATATAAGGCCAGACGCTTTAAAACTCTTTGATGAAAACATAGGCAGAACACTCTATGACATAAACCACAGCAAGATCCTTTTTGATCCTCTAGGAGTAGAGAAGTGGAAATAAAAACAAAAATAATAATAAACAAATGGGACCTAATGAAACTTAAAAGCTTTTGTACAGCAAAGGAAACCAAAAACAAGATGAAAAGAAAACCCTCAGAATGGGAGAAAATATTTGCAAATGAAGCAACTGACAAAGGATAAATCTCCAAAATTTACAAGCAGCTCATGCAACTCAGTATCAAAAAAAACAAGCAACTCAATCCAAAAATGGGCAGAAGACCTAAATAGACATTTTTCCAAAGAAGATACACAGATTGCTAACAAACACATGAATGAATGCTCAACATCACTAATCATTAGAGAAATGCAAATCAAAACTACAGTAAGGTATCACCTTAAACCAGTCAGAATGGCCATCATCAAAAAATCTACAAACAATAAAGGCTGGAGAGGATGTGGAGAAAAGGGAACCCTCTTGCACTGTTGGTGGGAATGTAAATTGATACAGCCACTATGGAGGTATCTTAAAACACTAAAAGTAGGACTACCATATGACCCAGCAATCCCACTATTGAGCATATGCCCTGAGAAATAATTCAAAAAGTGTCATTTATCACAATGTTCATTGCAGCTCTATTTACAATAGTGAGGACATGGAAGCAACCTAAGTGTTCATCAACAGATGAATGGATAAAGAAGATGTGGCACATATATACAATGGAATATTACTCAGCCATAAAAAGAAATGAAATTGAGTTATTTGTAGTGAGGTGGATAGACCTAGAGTCTGTCATACAGAGTGAAGTAAGTCAGAAAGAGAAAAACAAATACTATATGCTAACACATATATATGAAATCTAAAAGAAAATAAAATGGTTCTGACGTACCTAGGGGCAGGACAGAAATAAAGACACAGACGTAGAGAATGGACTTGAGGACACAGGGAGGGGGAAGGGTAAGCTGGGACGAAATGAGAGAGTGGCATGGACATATATACACTACCAAATGTAAAATAGATAGCTAGTGGGAAACAGCTGCATAGCACAGGGAGATCAGCTCGGTGCTTTGTGACCACCTAGAGGGGTGGGATAGGGAGGGTGGGATGGAGATGCAAGAGGGAGGGGATATGGGGATACATGTATATGTATAGCTGATTCACTTTGTTATAAAGCAGAAACTAACACACCAATGTAAAGCAATTATACTCCAATAAAGATGTTAAAAAAATTTTTTCTAGTGTTGTCAAGCTCAGATTTTATATAATTCACTTGTGTCCTGATCAAGATACATGTGAAGGAATAGAGAGCAAGGTAAGACTTTGGAATATATACTCAGTGAGGAATTTATCTGAAAATAAAAACTATTGTTAGAAAGATAAAGAGTTACCTTCTCTGTGAAAATAAACAAACAAAAAATTGCTGCTAACTTGGTTCTTTTGTTATTATGTGCCAAGCATTGCATATAATAAAATTGTTTTATGAAAAATTTGGAAGCCAAGTATAACTAACTTCTAAAGGTGAGTTCCATTTGCTTCTGTCATGCACCTCTTAGGGACACTAGCATTGCAAGGCTGCCTAACCCCAATTTCAGGGACTGAGATTTGAGTTTGGGAGAGAACTGTTTCATCCTTATTTCTGGGGTGCAGTGTTTCAGGGCTGCCACCTAAAGTGCAGGCTGCTTAGGAGGGCTCCAATGTAGATGGGTCTGAATTTCAACTTAGAGCTTTCTCATCCTTCAGCACTGTCACATATGCTGCTCATACACATAGGGTCTCAGCTACCTATCTCAGAATTGAAAATCAATTCTCTTTCAATTTCCATTTGCCAGATGTTGGCCTGGAGATGCTTCATAGCTTAGGTTCCAATGCTGTTTATACTTTACCTCTGGTGCTGAGCAGAGGGTTGTTCTAAAATGTCTAGTTCATTTTACTGGGGAAGGATGGTCCACATTTTTTTGCAGTCAATAATTTTTAGTAATTTTCTGTTTCCTAGGCAGAATACATTTTTCTTGCAATTTTAAAGCTTGTGAATAAGCGTCAGGCAAGTCACAGCTACCCACATCACATTGTCAAAGAAAACTAAACTACTGGTGAAATTTTTATTCATTAAACTTGGACAGCAAACATTCTGATAATAATGACAAAAATTAGAGTGATATTAAACTATGAGGAGAAATAACCACCAGTCCAGATCATTTCTTGACAAGAAAAACATAGCCATCGGGAGAAAATATTTATTAATTCATACATTTGTTCATTTACTCAGCAGATTTTTTTGAGTGACTCACCTCTGCTGTGTTAGGTATTGAGATGGGCATTGGGATTCAGCAGATAACAAGGGTAATATGGACCCTTGCTTCTTAGGTGGCTTAAAATCCCAGCATGTAGAGAAATGTGTATTTCATTTTCATGAGTAGTAAAGAGGCAGCTGTGATGAAGCTTCAAATTTAAAATTTAAACAGGCCTTAGAGATCATCTAGTCAAATTTCCTCATTTACTGAACAGGAAAAAATTAGGGAATGAGCTCCATTCATTTTCCCAAGGTCTCATAGGTTGTTAGTGAATGAACATAGAGCACATTTCTTTCTTCCAGCTCTCAAAAGGGTTGTTTTTGTTATATCACTGTGGCCTCTTTAATCAACTGAGTACATTGGATCACTTTTATGAATACATTTTAAACATTGAAAATAGTGATGTGGCCTCTGAATTCATAGATCTAATGACTTGAAATGCCATTTTTGTTCATGTAACTTCAAAAACTAACAATAATTTAAAAAAATTTAGACTAAGTTGGTCCAATATCTTCAGCATAGTGTACCTATAGCTGAAAACAATTTTATCAGGCATGAATGAGTACCTGAATCATAATATATATTAAATATTACCTTTTAATCTACAACAGCTTTTTCCGAAAGTTATTTTCTGGACCACTTGGTTCTGCTAGCACTTTCCCATTTTTCTCATTGTTTTAGTTATTAAAATAAAATGTTAGTTTTATATTTATTTCCATAATGAATTAGCAATTTATTATATTAAAAGAAAACTAAATAATTACCATAAACAGCATAAAATTAAGATGTCATACATGTGTGTAATATTAGTTATAAATCTATGACATTTTTCTCAACATTTGTTTACAGAATCATAAAGTTCTATTAATACCTTCCTAGATAAATTCTTATTGTTTTTGCTTTTCTAAAAAGTAAACATTAAAACATTTTTATGATCATTTTATAGTATATAAATGAAACAAAATAGAAGTACCTTACCTATATTATCAAAAGCCATTGTTTATTCTAATAAGATTTGCAAAAGTTTAATATGTCAAACTGAATGCTGAGCCAGTTTTCCAGTCCTTCTTTGCTGTGAAGAAAGTCCCAGTATTTTTACAGAAATTAACAACTCATAAATCAGAGAAGAAAAAAACATAAAGTCTTACATTGAAGAGAAATGCTAAATTGTTGGAACAGTAATAGCTCTAGCTATTCAGCAGTAGAATTATCTTCCTAGTACATATTTAAGTGAGGAGTTCTAATGATGTGTGCATTTTGTTTCGTGGAAACATTTGCAGTTTGTTAAAATACAGAAGATATCATGGCCCATCCTCATTTCTATCAAGAGAATGTAAAGTTGCAATATTTGGCCTGCATTGATATTCCAAACAGCATAGTTTAAAAGGTAAGTGCCCAAAGTTAACTGAAAGAATTGAAAAAAAGTCTAAATTTAACTAGCTTTTGTACCAGGGTGATAGCTGCCAAGGACATTTTAAATAGTGAGAGAAGTAAATGTTCTTTGTATTGCAATCCCTAGTGAAATCTGAAGAAGTGGACTTACAATAATAATTACAATAATAAAATGAAATGGAGTTACAATAATAGAATGAAAGCAAGGTCTGTGCTTTCCAGAATAAAATATACAGGCAGAGCATTTTAGCTCATTTAGGATTTTAGCTCAAAATATAAAATTTATGTGAGCAGAGATAACAAATTATTTATACTTTGGCTTTGTATACATCAGTGAATAATCCATTTTTTGCTCATATCCTCATGACCTTCACTTATTTTGGAAAAAAATGGGTCTTTTCTGGTGATTTAATTATTGAAACCATAAAGGAAAATATTACAATGTCATCATATTTGACAAAAAAATTTGAACAATGCATTATTGAGAATTCTCATTTTCTAAATCTCTCACTAGCCACTTGAGACTTCTCGCATCTTCATCTCTTTCTGTTTGTTCTCTTTTGGCAGATCCAGGAAGCTCTGAATAATTTTTAGAGAAACTTATTTTCTGTACACACATCAAAGTGGCAACTTTTTAATGATCCGTAAGTTAGGGAAAGCCAGATAGTTTCTCTGGCCTTTGTGAAACTATTAAAAGAAAGCAGGGGATATTTTATTTCTTTTCTTAATTACCTTACCAAGTTCCCAAGGTAAGCAAAAGAAATTATATACCAAAAAAAAAAAAAAAAAAAAAGAGAATTGTCAAAAGCTGTTTGCTGTGGTATAGATGTTTTTCACTTTCTAAAATGTATTTATGAAAGTATTATACCACATATGGCTTCACGTAACAAGGAATAGAGCAATGAAAAAAATTTAAATACATTAATTTAAGTGAAAGATAGTATGGTAGAGTAGGAAAAGCATGAGAATTTTCCTGAAGGAGTGATTCTTAGCTTTTGGGGTGTTTGGTTTTCTTCTTTTCAAAGGAAGCATTGTAAAGTCAGTTAAGTTAGTTTATGTAAAGCTTCTGCTAGTTTCCTTTGTGGATTTTTTGACAAAGCAACATCATTTTGACTGATTTACTTCCTTAACTATCTACTAATTTCTTGCCACTAAAAAGAATGTGTGGGTATGTGTTTTAAGCAGAGCTAAGAATAATCCAGAAAAGATAACATATTTTCCATTTGAGGAAAAGGGATGATGTATTTTCTATTAAAATTTTATCCTAGGCCTTAAATTTTTTTCTAGCTGTGAAGAGGTAGAAGGATGCAGAATAAAGGGAATGGATGGAGTTTTGAGCTTAAAATTTGGATGTAGCACTTACTATGTAGATGATCCAGGACAATTAGATTCTCTAAAACTTACCTTTCTCACCTCTAGGTAAGTATGAAAAGCCATGAAAATTATGGAGTCCAGTCCCTGGTGCATAGATACATGCTTCCAATTGAGGGTAGCAACAATTACTGACAAAATAGATTGTTAATAAGTATATTATTAATATCTTTTGACCTTTGGTGCTACATAACAAACCACAAAACCTAAGGGCTCAAAACAACCATGAGCCTAGGGTTCTGCTGACCTGGGTCAGCCTTGTTGGTCTTGCTCATTGTCTATAACCATGTGGTAAGTTACCTGGAGACCAACCTGTTAGAAGGGTGTCATCTGGGAATACTTAATTTTTGTTCCACAGGATATTTTTATCAGCAAACTAGTCCAGTCTTGTTATCATGGTGGAGGGTAGAATTCTAAGCAACTGAGGTGATGTGCAGAGGACCTTGTGGTCCTAGGCAATGGATCATCACAGTTACTTTCATCTCCTTCTCTTGGCCAAAAGAAGACAAAGGCCAGCCAGAGCTTAAACGGCGGGGCAAATGGATCACTTATTGTTGTGAGAATGTGCAAAATCATAATGAAATGACAAAAACGTAACAGGAAACTTTTCACTTGGGTCCTTAATGCATTTAGTCTTCTACTGTTTGAATGCTAAATTAAGTTAAAATCTACCAGTGTTTTATTTGAAGGCAGACACTTTTCAATAAAGATACTGAGAATGAACTAGATTCCATATCACAAATATTCCATATCACAAGGAATTATTCAAAAATAGATGAAATAGGATGAAAAAGAAAATAAAATAATGGAAATGAACTACACTTTTGTAGATACTTTTTTTTTTTTTTTTGCTGTACGCGGGCCTCTCACTTTTGTGGCCTCTCCCGTTGCGGAGCACAGGCTCCAGACGTGCAGGCTCAGCGGCCATGGCTCATGGGCCCAGCCGCTCCGCGGCATGTGGGATCTTCCTGGATCGGGGCATGAACCCGTGTCCCCTGCACCCTGCATCGGCAGGCGTACTCTCAACCACTGTGCCACCAGGGAAGCCCTGTAGATACTTTTAAATATTTAAATCATAATTTGATAAACATTTTAGGTAGTATCAATGGCGTCAAGAGAAAAGCAAATTGAAATTAAAATTACTCAGTAGTTTCTTTCAATAATTTGTTCTTCTAGCTCAAGACTAAATATGCAGGGGTGGCTATGATTTAGCTTTCTTAAAATTATGTATCACCCAGTTTTTCTTGTTCTACTATAGTTATTGGGTTCTATTTTTTCTAATATGTATCAGCTTAACATTTGAGAAACAGAGATCATTATAAATATTTCTCAACTATAAGACCAGGACACTATTTTTGAACAGAATAAAGAAACCTTTTGTATATACATATATAGAATTGGCCTAATGAGAAGCCACATGAATGGCCACATGAGATGGCTGGTTGAGAAGTCTATTAGTAGTTGTTAGACTAATCTTATTGTAGGTCTGCACCCAAAGTTCTGGTGATTGGTCTGCTGTCATTGTTGGTCAACAGGGGGTAGAGTCAGGAATAAGAGATGGGTATGGTGTGGCGGAGAGAAAGAACAAGGTGGAACCTACTGGCAACTCAGGGATCTGCCTCCGCACAACCACACGGCAATGGCGTTCGAATAGTGTCCATGACTGTTTCACATCCTCATTCTAAACCTCATGCAAATCCTCTTTTAACCAACTCCAACCTGGAATCTTACAGATGATGGGATTCTGGGAAACATACTTCCAAATCAACTAAGTCTATTTGTCAATGTTACCTCTGTTCCTAATTCCCTTAATTGTTTTTCCTTTTTACATTTAAAAAATAAATAAGTAAATAAATAAAACATTAAAATTGATTTGTTTTGGTGTACAGTTCTATGAATTTTACCAAAAGTATAGATTTGTGTAACTACCACCAAAGAGGAAAGAGGATATTTTTATCACTCCTGAAAACTTCTTCACAGATACATAATCCCCTATAGCCACATACTTGCCCAAACATGAACCTCTGGCAAAAACTAGAGCCACACTGAGACTGGATTCTTTCACTCAACATAATGCCTTTGAGATCCATCCAACTTATATGGGACTATCAATATTTGGTTCATTTTATAGCTGATTCATATTCCATTGTGTATCCATGTACTAGTCGAAGCATATTTTGGTTTTTCCAAATATGGGTTATTATGAACAGAGCCACTGTATACATTTGTGTATAGGTTTTTGTTTGAATATAAATTCTTTTCTAGGGTAAATATCTAGAAGTAGATCGTCGTACCATATGATAGGTGTATACAGAACACTGGAAGAAATTGCTAGTGTTTTTCTAAAGGGTTGTACCATTTTGCATTCTCAGCAGCATTGTGTGAGGGCTTCAGCTGCCCTGCAGTTTCACCAGCTTTGGATTACTGGAATTTTTATTTTAGCTACTCTAATAAGTATACAGTGACATCCTATTAAAGTTTAATTTTCAGTTCCCCAATGATGTTGCTGTTCTTTTCATGTGCCTATTTATTATCTGTATATCCTACTAAAGTTATTCTTCAACTCTTTTTTCCATCTTTGGATTGGATTGTTTCCTTTTACTTGAATTTTGAGCATTATTTATACATTCTGCATATAAGTCCTTTGTAGGTAAATGCTTTGCAAACACTTATCCAAGTCTAAGATTTATTTGTCTTTATATTCTATTAACAGTGTCTTTTGAAATGAAATTTAAAATTTCAATGAAATCCAGTAGATCTTTTTTTATATTTTTTTTTATGGAATGTGCTCTTAGTGTTAGGTCTAAAAACTTTTTGTCTAAGCACAGGTCAGGAAGATTATCTCCTTTATTTTTCTCTAAAATTTTTATAATTTTAGATTTTACATTTGGATCTATGACCTAATTTTTATATATTTATATAAGCATATATATATATCAATATATTTGACAACACATTTCCTCAGCTTTTGTTTATCTGAGAAAGTTCTTATTTCTTTTCCTGAAGAATATTTTCTATAGATATAAAATCTGGTTCTCAGATTTTTTCAACACTTGGAAGATTTCAGGGCAGTATCTTCTTTCTTGTATGGTTTCTAATGAGAAATCTATTGTAATTTTTGTTTTTATTTATCTGTTAAGGGTCCTCTTCCCTCCCATCTCTGGCTGCCTTCAAGGTTTTCTGCATGTAAATTTGTCTTCAGTACTTTGACTATAATATACCTGGAGGTAGTTTTTTGTTTATTTGTTTTGTTTTAGTATTTATTCAGTTTTGTATGATCTGTGCCGTTTGGATCTGTGGTTTGTTGTCTGTAAGAATTTTTGCAAAGATTTTGGTAATTTTGTCTTTAAATAGTTTCCCTCTAGAATCTCTTTTTCTTCTCCTTTTGGCATTACAAAGATGTTAATGTTCCATTTTTTTTTATCCTACATTTCTTGGCTGTCTTATTTTGTGTTTTTGACTTTTTTTTCTCTTTACATTTCAATGTGAGTAACTTTGACCCATCTTCAAATTCAAGTTCACTACATCAAACCTCTGCATGAGCTTGTTGAAAGTATTATAAATTTTTGCCACTCTGTTTTAATTTCTACCATTTCCTTTTGGTTATTTTCTATGGTTTCTGTCTTCTAATGATAATACTCATATAGTCCTGCAAGTTGTCTGCCTTTAACTATTTTAAATTCCCTGTCAGATAGATAGTTTTTAGTGCTCACGTCATATCTGAATATGGTTCTGATCATTATTTTGTCTTCTTATATTGTACATTTCTTGCCTTTTAGCATGTTTGCAATTTTTCTTTTTTGAAAACTGAGTATGTTGCTCAGAGGTGTAGATACCTTAGTAGATAGGACTTTACTGTGGGAGTTTTTGTTAATTTACCTAGTGCTTGAGCTGAGTTTGTTGTTGGTATGGAAACCACAGCTTTCAAACTTCTCTAGTTAATCTTGTTTCCAGCCACCCTTCCAGTTTTGGGGCTTCCCTTTTCTCCATGAAAGTCTTTTTGCAGTTCTCCTGGCTATAATCTACTGTTATTAGTGGACATTTATAAACATGGTTATAGGATGTAGGAATGGCATTCTTTAATCTCCTGCTTAAGTCTTAGTCTTCAGAATACACAGTGGACCTGTATCATGAGGGTCTGACCCTCACAAGTGCTCCTGCTTGCCTTCAGGGCTAAGACTTTCCACTGGCGCCCTAATCCCTTTCTGGGTTGCAGCAGCAATACCTATTCCTCCAGTATTCCCAGTGCCTGTCCTTTAGGTCCTCTTTTCTGTAGATTATGGCTTTTTTTGCATCCTTCAGTAAGACTGGAGGCTGGGGCTGTACTGAGTTCACGTTCCCTAATTGCAATGCAGTTTCACTGTTATATTTGTTGATTTTCTTTCCCTTGCAGGTTGGATATTTTGTTTCATAAGGGAAAGGTTTCTATGTATTCACTTATCCTCTACATGGGCTACGGGCACTTCCTGCACCATGGACAGTGGGCACTTTCTGCAGGGCCAAGTTTTGAGAGGTTTCTGGGGTTCCTGTAGGAAAGATCTGCAAAAAAGTCCCTATGTCCCAATTGCTTCTTATTCTCGTGCTGGCCCATATTCAGCCTCCAGCAATTTGTCAGAATTTCCAATTTAATCCTCTTATTGGCTTATGTGGAGTCCTGTGGCTTCTGCCCAGGAAATAAATTCTTGGATCCTGTATCTCCCTGCAGGTGCCTGAGTGATGGTGATTTGTCCCAAGACCTCAGGGTTTATGAAAAGTCATTAATTTTCGGTTTGTTCATGTTTTTACTATTGTTTTGGTGGAATGATGGCTTTCTATCTCTTTACTTATCTAAACACTAACTGGAAGCTTGAAAGATTTTTATTTTTTAATTTATAATCTCACTTGCTAGGTAAGTTGCTTGATATGTTATTTACTGTAATTCATAAAACAGACAAGATCTATGTGTTCATGCAGCATAAGGAAAAGAAAAAAATAGATTGAAGAAATTAATAGATCCTTGCTTACAAACATATAACATGGTACATATATTAAAGATACATCAGTTCCTTTTGTGCATTTCAAATGTTGGAATATTTTGGAGTCCTGTAAATTTTTGAATAACAGAAAATAGATGTGAATTTTTGCAGCACTGATCTCTTAAATACAAAGTTCTAAAAAAAAAGTATAGCTGAGATAAGAATTCTTCAAGAAAAAATTAGATTGTTGATACCAACATAGGCAGACAATTTTTTTAGCAGTAGTCAACATTTTTGTAACACCCTATCATCAAAGAAAATAATTGCATTCTAATTTTCCTTTAAAATTCACTAAACAAGGGGCTTCCCTGATGGCGCAGTGGTTGAGAGTCAGTGCAGGGGACACGGGTTTGTGCCCCAGTCCGGGAAGATCCCACATGCTGTGGAGCGGCTGGGCCCATGAGCCATGGCCGCTGAGCCTACGTGTCTGGAGCCTGTGCTCCGTAACAGGAGAGGCCACAACAGTGAAAGGCCCGCGCACAGCAAAAAAAAAAAAAAAAAAATATTCACTAAGCAACATTTTCTTTAGAAGTTTTGGCAACTTTTCAAAACCCACTGATGACTTAGAGACTAGCAGCTCACTAATTTTCACTGTTCTATTTTGGTATATTTTGGTTATCATTTAATTCTTAATAATTCCAGAAACTACTATCTTTTCTTTACAGAGATTAAAATTTACCAAGGAAAAGGATTTCCTAAATGGTTTTGTTTTTTCCCCACAACATCTTTTACAGAGATTTATAAATTCAAATGGTGAGTTCTTAGTAATCTGAGTCACATTATGTGCCATAGATTTCTGCTGCCATAACTTTATTAACATAATTTAGTATTGTCAATAAGCTACTCCTGCCAGAGGTCAGGAATTGCTTTACTAAAAGAGTACATCACATGCACTCACAAATGAATCTTATTGAAGAAGAAAACATAATACTTCTCCATGACGAAAAAAACAATACTTAATTTCCTTAAAGTCAAGTAGAATAAAACACTGCTGAAAAACTAACTCTACTGTAAAATGCATGATCATTCTTTGCCTTGGGTGATATTATGGGCTGAATTGTGCTCCCCCATCTCATTCATATGTTGAAGTATTAATCTCTAGTACCTCATAATATGACTGTATTTGGAGTTCTGGCCTTTAAAATGGTAATTAAAGTTGCATAAGATCATTAGGGTGGGTCCCAATCCAATGTGATTTGTCTTCTTATAAAAAGAGATTAGAGGGCCTTACCGGGTGGCGCGGTGGTTGAGAGTCCGCCTGCCGATGCAGGGGACACGGGTTCGTGCCCCGGTCCAAGAAGATCCCATATGCCGCGGAGCAGCTGGGCCCGTGAGCCATGGCCACTGAGCCTGTGCGTCTGGAGCCTGTGCTCTGCAGCGGGAGAGGCCACAACAGTGAGAGGCCCGCGTACCGCAAAAAAAAAAAAAAAAGATTAGGACTCAAACACATACAGTGGAAAGACCATGTGAAGACAGAGAAAAGATGGCCATCTACAAGCCATGGAGAGCAGTCCCAAAATAAACCCAACCCCACCTATGTCTTAATCTTGGATTTTTATCCTCCAAGAACTGTGAGAAAATAAATTTCTGTTATTTAAGCCATCAAGTCTATAGTACTCTCTTATGGCAGCCTTAGTAAACTAACACAGATGATTGCAGATAACTAGTTTTGAAATTATAATACAGAATATGAATGAGGTCCATCTAAATCCCACTGGAAACAATCATCAGTCCCATTAATTTTATGAAGATAATTAAGAACAAACCAAATAGGAATAATAAGATATCCTTACAAATATAGAAATAGGAAATCTGAATGGAACTAAGGAAATCATAGCCTGTTGATGAGTGAAGTTCAAAAGCTATCATCTTTTTCTTTCACTTTCAAAATTTGTATATTCTTGGTGTTGACATTAGGGTACTAAATCACTTTGATTGATTATTCCTTACGAGGGAGACTACAGTCTGTTTAGAAAAGCAGTGAAGATAAGTGTGTGGACAAGGAGATTTCACAATTCTCCTCTGTGTTGACATGTTTAGATGTTGCTACCAAATGATGTTATACTGTTTCACTGGAATCTAGATATGGTCCCCAGGTTCCTTCTGAACATAATCTTCCATACTGCCAATAGCTATTGGTAAGATTCACTTAATTCAGTCACTAAGGAGATGATTATTTGAAGAATACCATTTGTCAGGCAATGCTATAGGCACCAAGGGAAGTAGCAGGTGGAAAGGAGTCAAGCAGGTGGCCTGCAAAATCCATTCATTTATCTTTGCCATGAGGATGCTCAGAGAGAAGGCAGCTGGCAGCTTAATGTCATTATAAACACACTGGTAACTGATCTTATGGTTAACAGACTAATAGTATTTGCTAGGAGGAGTATCTTTATGTAAAAATATTTCTAATGAGTTGTTTCTGGTTTAACACTGCTACAGCAAACCAACATAGGACCTATGGGGCATGGATCCCTGAGAAATTTCCTGGAAGTTCTAACCAAGCATAAAATGGAGATTTTTTAAACCTAAAATGCTGTGTGATGTGTCCCAGGTCATGCTCTGGGGCAGAGAGCACATGTCGAACAGAAAAATCCTGGAGAACCACATCTGTGTCCCTGATACCTAAACTTTGCCTGCATTTCTTGATTCTGTATCTTTGAAATGATGAATGTTCCTTGAGACTGGTACAGCTTCCAGTGTGTGAGTCTGATTTGATAGACCTATGCATTGTGTTAGCTCAATGACGTACAAAACAATAACACACTGATGGATCATGTACTTTGGTGGATGAAGATGAAGCAAATCGGTCATCTGAGTAACAATATGGGGCTGGTGAACAGGTGACCTTCATGGCCATGGACATGAAATGTGTAACAATTCGAGTTATTTCTTATGTATAAATCTGCAAATCTGAATGCAGTCTTTCTGAGCTACCATTATAATTACAGTTCCTCAATTTCTCATCTGAAAACATTGGGGCAAGGCATGGCTTGGAACTCAGACATTTTTCAGATTTTTAGAAAGTAGTTTTGAAGGTAATATCTTCATGCTCAAAAATTTTAATATTTATTAAATAAAATGTGTGAATACACATGAAAACTATCACAATACAGATTATAATATGTTGCTTCCCATCAGTACAGACTATGCCACCAAATGAGCTAAAGAACAACTCAGTTTTCAGAGGATTTGGGCTTATACCATTATAGGTAAGGATTTGTACACCTGCATTATCCTTATTATTAGCTCTCTACATTTTAAAATGAATAATTTTTCAAAGAATTTTTTATTGTTTGTTTTAAATTAAATTGATTGTTTTCCTTGCCTGATATGGAGCTGTCATCTAGGGATTTCTTGTATTATCTTCTGCATTTAACTAAGTGCATTGATTCATTGAGTCCATGGCTTCAAATTTGCTAAAGTACTTGCTCTAGCAAATTTATCTTCAAAATGGATATGTGGGAATATATTTAGATGCTCTGGCAAAATAAAAAAAAAATGTTTAAGTTTTATAGACCTAAATCATAATCTGGGTAAAAAATTCTAGCATCAAAATCATTTTTCCTCAGAAGTTTGAAGATATTTTTCAATTGAACTTTGAACCTAGTGTTGCTGATGGGTTCAGTGCTGACAATCGAAATTTTATTTCATCTCCAATAACTTAATCCTTCTTTTGGAAGCCCTTAGTATCTTTTCCTTAACTTTTATTTTTTGAAATTTCAACATGACGTTTCAAGGTGATAGCCCTTTTTTATTTGTCTTGTTTGTTACCTGGCAGGGCACTTAATTACAAATACTTTTATCTAGATATAAGGTTTGGGAAATTTTTTTATTACTCCTTTTGTTAACAAACCCAACTTGGGTCTGGTTGCTGTGCACAGTAATGCCAATCTACTGACACTGTATAGTGGTGAACAAAAGTGCAATGTTTACTGCAGGCACCAAGCAAGGAGTCTAGGTAGCTTGTATTTAAAAGACCCGAACTCCCCATAGGCTTTCAGGGAAACCTTTTTAAAGACAGTGTGAGGGAGGGGGGCTGTGGGGGGTGTGATCAGCTAGTGGACATTCTTCTGATTGGTTGGTGGTGAGGTAATTGGGAGTCAACATGATCAACCTTCTGGCTCCAACTAGTTTGGGGTCTACATGCCTGTGGGCAGCATACAGTTAACTTCTTCCACCTGGTGGGGGTTTCAGTATCTGCAAAACAGCTCAAAGGACATGGCTCAGAATATAATCTGTAGCCCTTGAGGAGGAGCTAAAGATCGTTAACTTTGTTTAATGGCTAAACTATTTTAATTTTGTCTTATTTGACCAATTTCCATTTTTTCTGCATTTTCTCTCTCCTCTGATTAAATTTATTCTTTGGAACTCAGGGAAGGCCTAGGAGGATAGAGTTTTTATACAGACAAGGGGCAGGAAGAGGACATTGGGGAGTGTCTCTTCCAGGAAGTCTCCATAGAATCCTGCTTGGTTACACTTTGAGGTCATTCTTAATTTATGTTTTCTGTTCCTTCTTTCTAATAAAGAGATTTTGTCATCCTAGTTTAATCTTATGTATTTCTTAAAGTTTCACACATCATTTTCATCTTTTTGGGAAATTATTTTATGGGGAATTATTTAATTCTAATATTTTTTGTTTAATTGCAGGTTTGCAGGCTTTTAAAAAACTTGGCTTTATTTTCAAATGACTTCTTTATATAACCCTATTATTTAAAAAAATTTTGAGTGCTTCTTAGGAGTCAAGTATTATTTTGAGATATAAGTGACATATAGCATTGTGTAAGTTTAATGTGTATAACCTGTTGGTTTGATACATTTGTATATTGCAGTATGATTACTGCCATAGCATTAGTTAACAATCTATCACATCACATAATTACCATTTCTTTTTTGTGGCCAGAACATTTAAGATCTAGGCTCTAAGAAAATTTGAAGTATATGAGACAGTATTATTAAACACAATGTTGTTTAATAGATCTCCAGAACCTATGTTCTACCTTCAAGTTTATACCCTTTGACCGACATCTCTCCAATTCTTTCATCCTCTGCCCCTGGTAACCACCATTCTATTCTCGGTTTCTACAAGTCTGGCTATTTTAGATTTCACATATAAGTGATATCATACAGTAATTTTCTTTCTCTGTTTGACATCTCACTTAGCATAATGCTCTCCAAGTCCATTCATGTTGATGCAAATAGCAGGATTTCCTTCTTTCTCATGGCTGAATAATATTCCTTTGTGTGTCTATATATCCTTTGTGTGTGTATGTATATCTATATCTCATATCTTCTTTATCCATTCATTTCTTGACAGAAACTTCAGATGTTTCCATACCTTGACCATTGTGAATAATGCTACAATAAACATGAGAGTGCAGAGATCTTTTTGATACCCTGTTTTTATTTCCTTAGAATATATACCCAGAAATGGGATTGCTGGATCATACAGTAGTTCTATTTTTAATTTTTTGAGGAACTTCTAAACTGTTTTCCATAGTTGCTGTACCAATGTACATTCCCACCAGCAGTGCTCAAGTGTTCCCTTTCTCCATATCTTTGCCATTACTTGTTATCATTGTCTTTCTCATAACAGCCATTCTAACAAGTATGAGGCAGTATCTCATTGTGGTTTTGACTTGCATTTCCCCAGTGGTTAGCTATATTGAGCATTCTTCCATGTACCTATTGGCTATTTGGACGTCTTCTTCAGAAAATCATCTATTCAGTTCCTCTGCCCATTTCTTTAATCAAATTTTTTCTTGCTATTGAATTATATGAGTTTATATATTTTGTATATCAAAATATTTTGATATACTTTTTAAGTATTGTCTCCCATTCCATATGTTGCCTTTTCATTTTGTTGACTGTTTTGCTGTGCAGAAGTTTTAACCTATTATTTTTTGAGGATAAAATATCTTCTCATATATCTCTTAGAATATAAATTAAACTACAGAAAGTCCCTGACTTCCAATAGTTTAACTTAGGGTTTTTTGACTTTACAATGGCGCAAAAGTAATACACATTCAAAAGAAACCATACTGAGAATTTTGAATTTTGATTGTCTCCTGGGTTAGTGATGTGTGGCTCAGTTCTCTCTGGTGAAGCTGGACAGCAACAGTGACCTTCAGCTCCCAGTCAGCCACACCATTCCGAGGTGATACACTTACAACAGTTCTGCCCCCTTACAACTATTCTGTTTTCATTTAGTACAGTATTCAATAAATTATATGAGATAATAAACACTTTATTATAAAATAGGCTTTGTGTTACATGATGTTGCCCAACTGTAAGTGTTCTGACCACCCTTAAGGTAGGCTAGGCTAAGCTATGATGTTCAGTAGGTTAGGTATGTTAAATGCATTTTGATGTAAAATATTTTTAATTTACAATGGGTTTATTGGGATGTAACCCCATTGTAAGTTGAAGACCAGTAATTTGAAAGTTTGCTCCTGTTTCCTGAATTATTACTGTTTCCTTCAGTATTGATTATGCTGTTTATTAATCTTGCGTTTTTTCCTTCCATGCAGTGCATTTTATTACAATGTTTTATGGATTTTCTTCTTGTTTAGGGCTGGTAAAGCCAGTATCTGCTCCGAGTCAACTCTTGCAATACTCAGATTCTCATGCACAACATTTGGTTTGTTATATCCTGTCAAGATTCTTCAAGTGATGGCTGATCACCCTTTATAAATGAGTACAAATAAAAGACTCACTACAGTACGAACAAGGGAAAAAGCCATGGTCTCCTATGCTGCAGTGTCTCCTGCAGCCACAAGTGCAAATCATGACCTTCTTCTTCTACCATCCATCTTATATTCCCCAACCCAAGGCCAGCACTTCCACTGGCCCATGGCTCTGCCCAGTGGGATAACCCCAATCTCCACATGAATCCTCTTTACATTGCCCTTTCAGGATGAAGTTTTTAATTGTAGTAAATAACTGTAAAAGTCCCCCATGTACAATTATTACCAGAAATGCAATATCCAGGAAATCCTTGAGTTCCAGACACACTCCTCCTTGGTCTCTTTATCAGTAACACTTCTGTCACCTTACGATAATCACGCTCTGATATCTCTGCAAGGATAATTAATTCTCTATGTGCTTGGCTTACAAACGTGAGGAATGAAAGATGACCAGGCAGTAATTGTAGCTTTACATTGAGAAGAACCACCATTAAATTTCCTCATACAAGCATCCCTTGCTTAGGGACAGAAGTTGCTAGCAGGCCAAAATTGCAGGCACTGGAAGCACAAATTCTGCTAGTGCATTACTAGAATTAATGGTGAGAGAAACCATTCTTACTTTCACACCTTGGTCTCCATGCTTATATATTCTGTCTAGTGCACCATAGCATTACACAGTTGCCACTGGAAAAATATATACAATTACTTAAAAGACAGCCCTATAATCCAATAGAATATCCCCCCAAGCTGATTCCTTAACTAAGCTTTTAAAAGACTCTTCCAATGCTTTATAAGAATAGAAACTTCTGAATAATGTAAAGAATTACAATTTTTCAGTGAATGTGACTCATAAGACTTCAGCTCTCTGATCTTGATCATTTTGGGTAATATGGGTCAATCAACATCATTGTTGTCTGCCCATCTATCTCATTCTTAGGAATATCATGGTCTGTCATATTTCAGAGCATTCACTTGAGAATAGGACTTTTTGTGGTCTTCAGAGAAACAGGGGCCTGATATCTACCAGCAAAGTGAACGGGACGTTTCAAAAGTTAGGGGCTCTGGGGTTTCAAGCATATCCAGGGATTTAGGTCCTACTAATTCCTCATCAAAACCAGAATTTTAGTGAAGGAGAGTATTATTTTTCTATTGCTGCAAACAAGATACCACAAATTTATGAAATGAAAACAACATCCATTTATTAACTCTATAGGCCAGAAATCTGGGCAGGCCTAACTGCATTCTCTGCTCAGGTTTTCACAATGTTAAAATCAAGGTGTCAACTAGACTGTGCTATCATCTGAAGATAACTTTCCTCTTTCAGGCACATGTGGTTGTGTCAGAATTCAGTTCCTTGACACTGTGGCTTGAGGTATTGATTCCTTGCTGGATGGCAGCTGGTAGCAGAGCTCAGCTCAAAGAGGCTTGTCACATTTCTTGAAGAATGTGGACCTTCTATCTTCAAGAACAGCAATGGCTAACCTCCCTTGCGTTGAATACTTCTCTTGCTTTAAATATCTTTTACTGGGAAGAATTGTCTCATTGAGGGATCACCTGATTAGGCCAGGCTTACTAAGAATAATACCTTTTTTTAAGCTCAACTTGCTTAGAACATTAAAAACATCTGCAAGATGCTTTATAGCAGTACCTAAGTTAGAGTTTGATTGAATACCTGGAAGAATGTGTATGCCTACCAGGAATGGAAATCTTGGATGTCATCTCAGAATTCTGTCTACCACAAAGAGACTTGCCAGGGGTGTGAATTCAACTTTCTTTGTAATTTATTTTCCTCAAAATGCAATCTTGAAATTGATTTCCACCATAGTCACTCTCCTAGATATAAGAAATGGGGTTCTTTTAATACTGTTCATAATAACTATACTGGGTTGAATAGTGTCTCTCCAAAGTTCATGTCCACTTGGGACCTCAGAATGTGACCTAATTTGGAAATATGCTCTTTGAAGATATAATTAGTTAAGATGAAATCATATTGGATTAAAGTGGATCCTAATTCAATGACTTGCATCCTTATATGAAGAGAAAACCAGAGAATCTAGGAAAATGCAATGCAAGATCTTTCTTGAGTTTTCAAAGGGAGTATGGTTTTGCTGACATGTTGATTTCAAACTTAAAGCATCTAGAACTATGAGAGAATTAACTTCTATTGTTTTAAGCCATTTAGTTTGTGGCACTTAAGAAAGTATTACTTAGGAAAGTAATTCAGAGGTTTTCTGACTGTCATAACATGCCCTGAATTTATAGTTGTTTGACCAACACAGTTACTCTCTTCCATTAGCACTTCAAAGGCAGGAAGCAGCAACAAACCAATATAACATTCCTCATAGTTAGCACTGCCTTTATGGAGATATTGCATGAACTGGCACACCCTCTTCTACCTATACTTCATCCCACATCACAGTGTTTGAGAATCATGTTAATTGCATGCTATGCAAACCAGGGGATATCAGCCCCTCCTTGAAATCCAGGGAAGGGTTGATGTTTCAGCTTGCATCCAAAGACTGTCTGGAGGCATAATCCCTTCTTCTTCCAGGGATTTCAGTCTTTTCCTCTTAAGGCCATCAACTGATTTGATGAGGCCCACCCACATTATGGGGTTAATCTGCTTTACTCAAACTCCATTGATTTAAATGTTAATTTCATCTAAAAATATTCCATAGAGACATCTGGAATGTTATTTGACCAAATATCTGGGTATCATGGCTTAGCCCTGTTGACATGTAAAATTAACCATCACAACAAACTGTAAGGTTTTTTTGCTACATACTAGCAATTTATCCAATTCCAGAAACACATCTTTCTAGGTACCACCTGTGTTGCTGAAATTATAATAAGAATAAATATTTTATGCTGCTCACACTTAATAATCACTTTATTAAAAGTTTCATAAAGGATTTTTAACATTTCTTTTTAACTTTTAAGCTGTATGTGATGAATCAGGAAATCAAAAAAGTAGTACAATAAAATATTATTAATCTTGGAAGAGCCCTTATAGCTATTTATTTTAGTCTTTATTTTATAGATGAGGAAACTCTGATAAAGAAAAAGATAACTAGGGGCTTCCCTGGTGGCGCAGTGGTTGAGAGTCCGCCTGCCGATGCAGGGGATACGGGTTCGTGCCCCGGTCTGGGAAGATCCCACATGCCGTGGAGCGGCTGGGCCCGTGAGCCATGGCCGCTGAGCCTGCTCGTCCGGAGCCTGTGCTCCACAATGGGAGAGGCCACAACAGTGAGAGGCCCACATACCGCAAAAAAAAAAAAAAAAAAGAAAAAGATAACTAATAACTAGTTATTAAAAGCTTTACATAATTTTTCTTCTAGTGAAACAATTTTTCTAATCTGACAATGAGTATAATCAGTAACAGTGATCCATTATGAGATAAAATGGCTAGATGTGCTTTGTTTTACACTTGTGTTATGTTTATTATGATTCTTATTACTGCTGTTATGGGGTGTGGAATATAATCATGTATGGGTCATAAAAGATGTGTTAAACATTTCCTGACTGATTCTAATAATTTCTTTAGAGGACTTTTCCTCTTGTTTCAGTTTCTTCCATCCCTTGAAAATCACTGATATATTACAGTTTTCATAAATATCATAAATCATAATTGATGGAAAGTTTTTTGTTTCTGTCACATTAACTAAATCTGACTACTATATATCTATTTTAGTTGATTTTCATAACACCAAATATTCAACAAAATTTACTGAGCCCTTAATTCATATTTGACAAAAAGAGGGATATTGATTATTTAAAGGATTGACCTTGTCAAAAAGTAAAGAGAAAAAAAGACATTATTACTTATAATGATAATAATAGTAATAACAAAATAATTATTGTTTAAATACTAATTCTTATACTAATACTAATAATTATAAGTAAAAAACATAAAATATATAAATTGCATATAGGAAAAATGATCAAATTCAACAGTAAACAAATAATTTCAAATTAACTACATAAAGTTAAACATGTTTCTCCTATCAGAACTGTAGAAGAAATCCTTAATGTGCAAATGATAGCTTGAATTCATTTTTCTTATATAACAGGTTATTATACAGTCAATTGAAATTAATATTTTATTTATGTTGTTTAGAATTTCACAATTTATTTCAGCATACTCATCAAAGTAACTGTATTCATATGTGCTTATTTAAAAATTTTATTTATGCCTTAATGAAATCTTGTGCATAGATTATTTTAATGATTATAAGATGCATATATGCCAAGCTTTATTATTTATGTATATTGGTTTTGATGGCAGCATTCAGTTTGGAGCATCAAACAGTTCTTTTATTTTGAATGAACTATAATGACTAGTATATTGAGAAGAAAATGAAAGCATATCATACATTGGTTTAAAGACATCTATGTTATACGTTACATGGCAGAGAAAGTTAAAGAATGGTTTTAAGCCAGCATCAGATGTGTTATTGAATGCTCTTAAGCAATAAATGTTATATCTTAATGAAACCCTAAGAGATGAAATTACCAGAAATAATTGCCTGTGAAATATTGATGAGGGAGTAAGGATCTAAACTTTATTTCAGTCAAGATTAGCATCTTAATTCACATTTTAAAAATTAGCCAAAAACCTGAATTAATTAAAGAAATTATTCCTTTTTTCATTTGAGAGGATTATTAAAAGGGAAATATTATTAATACATCTGAAAGAGATTTGGAGATGAAAATAAACAAAGTGGAGTTTATTCCAGGAATGGAAAGCTAGTTCAATATTCAGAGATCAATCAGTATAATCCACCATATTAGCAGTTAAAAGAAGAAAAAACATTGTATGGATTTATGGAGAAAATGCATTTGACAAAATCTAGTATGCACTTTAACACTCTGAATAAACAAGTATTTGAAGGGAACTTCTTTAACTTGATAAAAAGGGCATCTACAAAAGACCCCACACTTAACATCATACTTAATGGTGAAATGCTGAGTGCCATCCTTCTAAGACTGAGAAAAAGTCAAGGATGCCCATTCTCATCACTCCTTTTCAAGAAGGTCAGTGAGATAAGGCAGGATAAGAAAACAAAATGCATACATATTGGAGAGAAAGAGCTAAAACTGTCCCTAAATGCATACCACAGTACTGTTTGTGTAGAAAATACCAAGGTATCTACAGAATCTTCTAGAACAAATAAGTGATTTTTGCAAGGTTGTAAGATGGAAGATCAACATACAAAAAAATCACTCCATCTATATGTTTTCATTGAACATTTTAAAACTAAAAATAAAAACAATATGATTTACAATTGTTTCAAATAAAACTAACAAAACATGTACAAGATCTTACATGTTGAAAACTATAAAATGCTGATGAAAGAAATCAGAAGACCTGAATATATGGAATACTAAGGAATGCTTAGTTTAACTCATTTCCTGTCAAATCCCAGAGGAATTTTTGTACATAGAGTTAGTTCTAAATTCATGTGAAAAGGAAAAATAACTAGAACAATTGAAATAATTTTAAACAGAAAGAAAAAATTGGGGGGGATCACAACAGTATATGCTACTGTGGTAAAAAAAAAAAAGGTGTGATTTTGCATAGGGATACAGAGGCACATGGATCAGTGGAATGAGAAACAAATCACCAATAGTAGGCACAACTGAATTTTAAAATAGATATAAAGAAAAATGTGGTCTTTTTAAAAATGTATGGTTGACACAATTGCTCATACATAGGCAAAATAATAATTCTTGACATAAGCCTCATGTCTTACACAAAATTCACTGGAAATTGATTATTAGTATTAATTTTTTTTTTTAAATTTTTTGTGGTACACGGACCTCTCACTGTTGTGGCCTCTCCTGTTGCAGAGCACAGGCTCTGGATTTGCAGGCCCAGCGGCCATGGCTCACAGGCCCAGCCGCTCAGTGGCATGTGGAATCTTCCCAGACCGGGGCACAAACCCATGTCCCCTGCATCGGCAGGTGGAATCTTAACCACTGTGCCACCAGGGAAGCCCTAGTATTCATTTTAAATAGAGAACTTTAATAGTTTTAGAAGAAACTGTAAGAGAAAATCTATGTGACCTATGATTAAGTTTGTAAATCCATAAAAGAAAAACATTGATAAATTAGACTACCTAGGAAAATGATACTATTAAGCCCCATAATGGGAGAAAATATTGACCAATCACATATTCAGCAAAGGATTTGTATTCGGAATATTAAAATTGTTCTCTAAGAAAACAAATAATCCAATTAGAAAATTGAATACACATAACCAAAGAGGATATGTTGATGGGCAAATTAGTACATGAAAAGGTATTCAAAACTGTTAAGTCATTAGGGGAATTAAATTGAAGCAAAAATTAGGTATCACCACATACCTACCAAAATGGGTAACATAAATAAATAATAAAGTTACTCTACCAAGTACAAGTGAGGCTGTGAAGTGATGAAATCTCTCACACATTGCTGGTGGAAATATAAATGTGTAGTCAGTCTGAAGAAGAAGTTGATGGCTTCTTATAAAACTAAACATAGAGTTATCATACATCCCAGCAATCCCACTTCAGCATATTTACCCTAGAGAAATGAAAACTTATAGTCAGAGAAAAAACCCGAATACATATGTTCATATCAGTTTTATGTGTGATAGCCCCAAACTAGCAACTTCTTAATATCCTTCAAGGATGAAAGAACAAAGAAACTGTGATTCATTTATACAATAGCATGCCACTATTCAGCAATACAAAGGAGTAATTGATTGATGCACACAATAATTTGGATGACTTTCAAAGGCACTATGCTGAATGAGAAGAGTCCATCTCTACAAGTTATACAGTACATTGTTCCACTTGTATAACATTCCTGAAAAGACAAATAGTGTTGCCAGGGTTTAAATATGGAGGGATGATGTGACTGTAATGGGTTAACACAAAGGAGTTCTTTGGGCTGACGTAATATTGTCTATCCTGATTGTACTGGTAGCTGCAAGAATATGTCCCTGATATAAAATATTATAGAATTACACACACGCACACATCAATGAGAACAGGTAAAAAATCGGCCAATATCAATTTCCTGGATTTCATAATTGTACTGTGGTTGTGTAAGATATTACCATCTGGTGAAGCTGGGTAAAGGGAACCTGAGAATTTTCTCCTCTCTTTCTGTGACTTTTAAATGAGTCTTAAATTATTTCAAAATGAAAAAAAATTAAACAATGCATTCAAATGTAATACACACGTATACTGTGGCAGGAAGAATGGGGGGTAAAAAAGAAATGGAGTATGAATAACTGTGTATATTCCAAAGATTTCTATATTTTTCCCAAAATGGTACAATATTGTAATATACCTGTTTTTTTTAAAATTTTTCTTGAACTAATTTTGAGGCCCTGATCATAGGACCATCAGGTTCCTCTTCTTGAGCAACTGATTAAACCCACACTCCAGCAACAGCCATTGAATGGGTTCTCATATGCAGGCCATTAGGCGCCTGCCCTAACTGTTGTGGGACCAGGTACCAGACAGCTAGAGATAGACCCTATCCCAGGCAGCCCATACAATTATTCAGATCAGCCAAGTGTTATGGCTGAACTGTGCCCCTGAAAAATTCATATGTTGAAGTTCTAACCCCCAGAGCCTCAGAAAGTCACTATATTTGGAGATAAGTTCTTTAAAAAGATAATTAAGTTAAATGAAGTTGTTAATGTGAGCCGTAATCCGATATGGCAATGGTCTTTATAAAAAGAGGAAATTAGGACATATATTCATACAGAAGGAAGACAATGTGAAGACACTGGGAGGAGAGGACAACCATGACCACCTTAGGAGAGAGGCCTCAGGAGAAATAAACCCTGCTAACACCTTGATCTCAGACTTCTAGCTTCCAGAATTGTGAGAAAATAAATTTTTCTTATTTAATCCATGCAACCTGTGATACTCTGTCAATCCATAGGGAGACCACAAAACCTAGCTAACTCAATTTCACCTGCCATACATGAGCTTCCCCTACACTGGGGGTTTCTTGTAGACACTATATATTTGGACTTTTGCTTGGTTTAATCTACTCTGACAATGCCTTTCTTTTAATTGGTGCCTTTAGACTATTTTCCTTTAGAATGATTATCGATTCAGTTGGATTAACATACCATGTTTGTAAATGTTTTCTATTCATTCCATTTGTTCTTTGTTTCTTTTTATTCTTCATCTTTTTCTGTCCTCTCTGGTTTCACCTGAGCATTTTATATAATTCCATTTTATCTTCTTTCTTAGCATGTTAAAGCATACTTTTTTATTTTAATATTTTTGTGGTTGCTCTGGAATTTCCAATATACATTTTTACCTAATAGAAATCCATCTTCAAATAACTGTAGTTGCCTCACGTGCAATACAGTACCTTAGAACAATCCCAGTTCTTCCTATTTACCCCTTATAATATTGTTGCCATTCTTTTCACTTATTTGTATGCAATAATTATCCAATATTTTTGACTTGTATCACTTTAAATAGATAACAGTTATTTTTAACTTAGTTAAGAGTAAATTAAAAAATCAAGGTTTTATTTCACATTAATTTATTCCTTCTACACCCTCTTCCATTATGTGGATCTGAGTTTTTTGAAAGAAAAGTTGCAATTGGACATTTGTTAAAAAGAGCAAGAAAAAAACCCCAAAAAATAAAAACCCAGCAAGGAAGAATTTAGTTAAGACTAATGCAATAGGGGAGAGAGGTAGTGATCAACTCAGCTAAAACAATAGAGAGGGTTTTTAAATGTTGGGGTGAGCTGGGGGGACGTTGGGAAGGGTGTTTGGTCAGTGTGATTAGGTGTCTGTGTGTGCTGACTGCTGCTTCTCAGTCTCCTACCCACCCACTGAGACTGGGCGACAGGGGCGCCATCTTTCTTCGTGGCTGCATTTCAAAGGGGGTCCTACTCCCAGGTCTTCAAAGAAAGATGTTCCTCCTTTGCAGAAATTTTATAGCTTAAATGGTCAGAGGAAGAATTTACAATGGCCAGTTTTCTAAAGTAAATGTTCTAAGAAACGGTAAGCCAGGAGCCTATCCTCAGATAGACACCTATCTAAATTTAATCAAGTTGAGGGGAAATTGAAGGCTGTCTCAGTCAGGTTCTAACTGTATCATATTATTTTTTCTTGAAGATTTTTTTTTTTAACATTTCTTGCAGGTCTGCTGGAGATGGGGGTCCTTCAATTTTTGTTCATTTGAAAAACTGTTTCTTCTTTACTTTTGAAACATAATTTCACTGGATATAAATTCTAGGTCGTTTTTTTTTAACACTTTAAATATTTCACTATACTTTCTTTTAAAACACTTTCTATGAGTTTTTAGTTTTTTAAATAAAAATTGTATATATTTAAAGTGAGCAATGTGATATATATATAGAAATAATTACCATAGTCAAGCTAATTAACATATCCATAGCCTCACCATAGTTACCATTTCTCTGTGTGTGTGTGTGTGTGTGTGTGTGTGTGTGTGTGTGTGAGATGAGAAAACCTAAAAATCTAATCTTTTATTCAATTTATTTTGAGTGCACGGTTTCTGACCGGAAATCCACTGGATTTCTTATGCTCACTGCTCTATAAGTATGGTGTTTCCTCCTCTCCCTCCTTTGAATTATCTCAAGCTTTTTTCTTTGTCTCTGGTGTTCTGCAATTCGAATATGACATGCTTCCGTGGCTACTCCCCACACCCCACTTACCATTCTCTGAGCTTCCTGGATTCATGGTTTGGTGCCTGTCATTAATTTTGGAAATTTCTCAACTATTATTAATTCAAATATTTCTTCTACTCCATTCTCTCTCTCTTCTAGTGTAATGCATATATCATACATTTTGAAATTGTCCCATCATTCTTGGCTGTTCTGTTTCTTTTTTATTTTTTCAACATTCTGTTTTTCTACATTCTGATTTTCCTTTTCATCTCATATTGAAAATTTTCTATGCATTTGTATGCATTTGTCAAAGTACAGTGACTGTACACTCAAGATGTTGCATTTCATCTTATGTAAATTTTACATAAAGACAAAAATTCCTAATAAATATTGAATTCTAGTTAATAATAGGCATATTAGTTTTTAATGGGAAGTGATTTTTTTCTGCTATTTATTGTGTAATCCATTGAAAAATTAGGATAATTGATGGATTGACAGAATGATACATAGAGAGATATGGAAAAAAACCAAATACATTAGAATGTTATTTGTAGAATGTACATGGTGAGTATATCAGTGATCATTACAAAACTATTGTAACTTTCCTGTGCATTTGAAATTTTCCTAATAAAATATTTAAAAATGCTCAAAATCTTGAACAGTTTCTTGAAAAGTGGGGCTATAAAGTAATGAAGAGAATGTGGACCAGATAATACTTATCAAGCCAGCCCCTACATGGGCCATATTATTTTTGTGACAGATTATAGAAAAAGATATTATTTGCTATTAACTTTAACACCAATATAGGGTCAGGCTAACCAAAGCCTCTTGTATTTGAAACAAAATTATTTTAACTTGAGTGATAGACATTAAATCACCAGTGAGTAGAGTCTAAGATGTATTATGTCAAATATATCAATAGGATGGAAAAAAATCAACTGGTGATATTAAAAAAACAGAACCTAATTGTGTGAAAATTAAGGCTAATGGCTTCACTTCAGAGAGAATGGAATGATTTAACAGCCTATTTTGTGTTATTTATCACATTATATATGGTAACAAACCACACATTTCAAAGGGAATTATTCTCTTTTATTTTCTCTCCTTATCTATGCCATAAAAACCTGTGTTCTAGTAATGAATATTTTCTTCTTGATAAGGTGGCTAAGGAAGGTATTGAATTAAGTTTCAAGATAGAGCAGCATATATTTGATAAATTAATCAGTGTTTGCACTCTCACTCATGGATTTATTTTCTGACTGTTCTAACCCTGAAAAGACATGTTTTTGCTGACTCTTCTTTTGCTGCTCTTGATTCTCCAATGCTCAGGACTTCTCTGCTGTTCACACCCATCTAGCCTTGGGTGCATCTAATCACAGAGTTCCCTATGGCTGTTTTTGGTTCCCAATCTTTTTCATCAGTTTGGGCACTGCTTTGTTCTTTACTATTCTATTTACGTAGACAGCCACACTATCTGAGTGTCACAAGGTAAACAGCAATTCAAAGTTTTCACACCATTTTTTCTGCACAGCCTCTTCATCATCCTTTGAATCTCTTAGACTAGAAATCTTAGAGCCATTTTCAGTATTCCTTCTCTCTCTTGTTTTATTCTCCCTACCATATATTCTTTTTTTTTTTTTTTTCCTTCAAGGTTTCTCTGGTATGTAAACTTCTCTTCATTTATGGTCATTGTGAAGTCGATTCCATGACCCTGGGAAAAGCAACTCTTTGAATTCTTGATCTGACTCTTCAAACTCACATAATTTTGAAAATATATCCACTGAACTTCTCTAAGATGCAGGACTAGTTTACATGAAGTAGAAACAATTCTGATATTAGTGAAAACAAATACTGTGTACGAATGACAATGTAGCCCATAATGTATTAGACATAAATAGTTTTAATAGCAAAATCTTCGATTGTGACCTTAAGGTAAGCACTTCTACTGGATGACAAGAATGTCTTGGTAAATGTCATACTGGTTAATGGGAACTGGTACTATTTACACATGAACCTAATCAAACTTTTCTGGAATTAAACCATATTTCTTACACTTCATCATCGAAGAGACACAGAGATGTTTTCTCATGTGGTAATTCCTTGGGAAAATGTTAAAGCCAAAGAGGCAGCATTTTTTTCAGCTCATGTAAAAGGAAACAATCTCTGTTTAAAAATTTTAAGCTAGTTATAGAAACTATGACTAATGCTGAAAAGTATTAAAAAATTAAAAGGAAATCCAATCATAGTTCCAATGTAGATGAAAGTTATTTGTATCTTTTTCTTTGTATGTACTTGAGTTAACAAAATGGGCACATAACTGAATAATTTGGTATCTTGATCCTGTCAAATTTAATATATGATAAGCATTTCCCATCCATTAACTATTCCTCATAAACAGAATTTAATGATAGATTGTGTTCTACAGTTAAATTTATCTTGCTAATATTTTGATATTTTGAGTTGTCTTCAATTTTGCAATATATTTAAAAGGTTTATATATTAATTATGTCTTACTTCTGACAAAGTCTTAGACTAAATACAGAAAGGGACCCTATGTAACAATTATTGGAGTGGTGCATTGTTACTCAGGTATTTATGAAAGCAATACAAGCCTTTAATGACAATACATAGACCCACATCATGACATGAATAATAAACCTTAATGTTTTGGTACCAACTCTCAATTATTGCCACATCAATACACAAGGGAAAATACTTAGATCCTGTATATGGTAGGCAAAATAATAGACCCCTAAAGATATCACTCCCTAATTCCTGGAATCATGAATATGCTACCTTGCATGGTAAAAAGGATAGAAGTGATTAAGGAAAAGCATGAAATGGGAGAGTATTCTGGGGTATCTAAGTGGGTCCAATCCAATCAGAAAGCCCTTAAAGGTGAAAGGCAAAGGCAGAAACTTGGGTGAGAGAGAGATGCAACAGAAGGAAAAGTAAAAGAGGAGAGAGATTCAAAGTGTGAGTGAGATTCAACTGCTATTGCTGGCCTTGCAGATGGAGAAAGAAGGTTATAAACCAAAGAATTTAATGGTGTCTAGAAGCTGGAATGACCCTCAGCTGACATCCAGCAAGAAAGCAAGGACATCAGTCTTAAAATGACAGGGAATTAAATTATGTCAACAAAATAAATAAGCATAGGAATTGTATTCTTCTTTAGAGCCTCCAGAATGGAAGGAAGCCCTATCAACAACTTGATTTTAATCTGTTCAGATTTGTATTAAAATTCTGAACTGCAGAACTGTTGATAACAAATTAATGTTGTGTTAAACCACTAACAAACTGATAATTTGTTGTAACAGCAATATAAAACTAACATTTTACCAACTATGTTAATAAAAGTAATGTAATTACAGTAATTGTAATATGGTTTAATATTTTAAATTAGCACAGGCTGTGTCCCAGTATGTGTATAATACATACATTAACTCATTACATATCTGTACTCTGTGACTTAGAGTGTATTGTTACCCACATCTTAGATAGAAGGGAACTGAAGTACTAAATGGTTAAGTCATTTGCCCAAATACATTTTATTAAAGGCATCAATGTCAGGATTTGTTTTTTATTTTCTTCTGGATTTGGTTAATATTATATATTTTTGTAAACGATAACACAACATAATATATTTCAAGCTTTGAAATGTAACTATTAAACATAACAGTGAGTTATTGATATGCATTATTAACTGAGGTAGATGGAGCTTTTAAAAATCAATTCAATATCCATTTCTTATTTTAATTTATTTCTAAAGTCAGATTAAATTTAGCATTATTCTATTTCTTTGTATGTTCATTTCTGATTTGTTTACTTTTAAAGTATATGCATGAAACTATTTGGAACATAGATTGAAACAGGAAAAAAAAAAAAGAATTTGTTCTGGCAATATTTCTCAATTCTTTGAGTTTCTCTGAGACTGGCATGCCCCAAATCACATAGCCATATATCATTAAAAAATTATTTTATAGATATATCTATTAACTACTTAATACGGACTTCTTCCAAGTTAATGAGATAAAATAGTCTTGCAAAATATTCGTCTATACATTGTGACATGTACAGACTTACTTGCTTTGAATTATGGTGAACAATCCCCACACAAACTCATTGGCTGAAGCTGTAATGCTCCAAACAAAAGCAAAATCACACATATTCTCCATCAGAAAAAGTCTGACCCATGATAGGCAGGTCAGGTCTCTGAGAGGGAGTGGACACAGAGGAGGAAAGGAGAGGAAGAACCAGCCTCTTTCCACGTCCCTTTGGTTTTGAGGGAATAGGATATCAGAGGGGTGTCTCCTAATATCCTCTGTCCCTGAGCAGTCAGAGGCTTGGAGGAAGGGGAGGAGAGTACCGGATAAGTGTTTCATATTGAGGAATGGACGTGCAATCTCACCACCAACATGGGGATCTGCCATAAAACAAAGTGATGTGGCCAGGAGAAGGGGGACCTGCTGATTATCTTTGCTGAAGTGTCCCTGAGTTTAGAGTGTTAGGATTAATGGGCAAGGGGGACCCATGACAGAGGTTGGAGGTGAGGGTCCTGGATGATTGGAGGATGGAGGATGTTGGCCATTGCCCAAGTGGATACTTCCAGGTGGAGACAAAATTATTACAGCAGCTCACCCTTCAGACCAGGGGGACAAGCAGTGCTCAGGGGACAGAGGGATACAGTTCTAGAGGCAAGCAGATGCCAGCAGGGCACACATAAGGACTAGAACAAAGTCAGGGTCAGGTCTGGCCACAGACATTGAATCTATTTTGGGTGTGTGTGTGGAGGGCAGAGCTGGAGGACTTATTCTTTTTTCCATAGAAATTGATGCTTACCTAAAGATTACATTTAAAAAATCATATGAAAGACTAATTTCGTATGATATCGTTTATATGTGGAATCTAAAAAATGATACAAGGGAATTTATTTACAAAACAGAGAACAGACTCACAGACATAGACAAGAGACTTATGGTTACCAAAGGGGGAAGGAGGGGGAGGGATGAATTAGGAGTTTGGGATTGACATACACGCACTACTATATATAAAATAGATAACCAACAAGGACCTACTGTATAGCACAGGAAACTCTGCTCAGTATCTTGTCATAACCTAAAATGGAAAAGAAACTCAAAAAGAATACACACACACACACACACACACACACATAAAACTGAATTACTTTGCTGCACTCCTGAAATTAATACAGCATTGTAAATCAACTATCTTTCAATAAAAATTTTAAAAAATCATGTAAGACTAACCTCAACTTGTATATTTATTTATTTTGTTTTGTTTTTTCTAATCTGTCAGTGTCAGCTCAGATGAAAAACCAGATGAGACAGAGATAAAATAGAGTAGCTCCCAATTTTCAGACAACTGATTTGCGGTACAAGTTAAATTTGTGCTTCTCTATTATACGAGAACCGGAAGTTTGCTTTTTATCAGCTTACGCTTCTTGTACGTGCAATAATACTTGCTCTGGGCTCGTGGAGGCAAATGCTCTTGGGAAAATAATAGCTCACATTTAAAAAATCACTTACGATGTGCTAAGGACTCTTCAAAGTACGCATATTATCCCTTCAGATCCTTAAAACAACCCTCAATATTAGCGATCATATTGTTCTTTAACTGTTACAAATAAGGAAACAGAAGAACAGAGGGTGTGGGTAAATTGATGAGCATCACCCTTCTGATAGAAGGTGGAATGAGGATTCCAAACAAGGGAGTTTAAATTCTAGAGGCTGAGTTCTTAATATGTTATACTAATTTCTCGGGATGTAAATCTGTATCGTTCTGTTGTGGGTAGAAGATTTGGAAGCGAGAATAATGTTTACAAATAATTCTCACTTTTAACTGCTTTTGGAAAAAGAAAGAGAGCTGTTGATTGATTGATTCCCTTTCCCACTCATGATATCTTATCAAAAATAGCTCAGCTGGCCGGATATGTGGAAGTCAGTTCCAAAATATGCTATATTTCCCCCATTCACATGAAGCTACTTACACTGGTTTACTTCCAACAAATCAAAAACTGGTCTCAGACAGCCAGTCAGCCAGAGAAGACTCGTTTTCCTTTTTTTAGCCACAGACTAAGGGTATGGGATATTGATTCTCCCACACAATCTAACTAAATCTTACGTATTGTAACAAAATGTAAAGGTATTTCCTTTATGGACAGTATAGTGGTTCCTTAGCTGATTTCCATCATCTGTGTGGTTTCCATCATCTGTGTCATTCCTGAGACTGCTTTCTGTTTACTCCATATCATAACCTTACATTTTGCTGGCAAGATAGTCAATGTTTAAGTCAAGACCAAGGGAAGTGACCCAATCAGTAAAACAGTAAAACTTGATCGATAAAAATGAATAAGTAATGAAAAAATTTTTAAAGGAACAAAAAGTATTGTAATGAATTATCTGAATGCCTGCTTGCTTAATTGTAAGTTGATATGCTCCAAATTGACCAACTCCAGTTCTTGACTTAATGTGCCTGTCTGCAGTCAACAAAGTGAAGTATGTCTGACACAGAAAGACAAATACCATATGATATCGCTTATATGTGGAAACTAAAAAAAGGGTACAATTGAACTTATTTACAAAACAGAAGTAGAGTCACAGGTGTAGAAAAAATACTTATGGTTACCAAGGGGTAAGGGGGGGAAGAGATAAACTGAGAGATTGGGATTGATATATACACACTACTACAGTATATATAAAATAGATAACTAATAAGGACCTACTGTAAAACACAGGGAACTCTACTCAATGCTCTTTAATGACCTATATGGGAAAAGAATCTAAAAAAAGACTGCATACACTTATATATATAACTGACTCACTTTGCTGTACACATGAAACTAACACAACATTGTAAATCAACTATATTCCAATAAAAATTTAAAAAAAAGAAAAAGCAAAAAAATAAAAACCCAAAGTGGCCAGTTTATGAGGAAAATTGATACTGAGGCATAGACAAATCTTGACTACTTCTGGGCCTCCTGCTTAATTTCTTTCACTTTCCCAAAGTTGAATTTAATCTATAAAGAAAAGTATTTTCTCTATTTATAAAATATGGGTGAATCTCAAAAGAATTACGTTGAGGAAAGTTCCTCAACAGACAAAATAATACATATGGTATAATTGCATTTACGTATAATTCTAGAAAAGCGAAACTACAGTGACAGTAAGCAAATCAGTGGTTCCCTGGAGGTCTGTGTGGAGGAGAATATTGTTTACAAAGTGTCAGAAGTGAAAGTTCTGGATGACAGAATTGTCTTGTCTTATGATTTTGGTGGTTGTATATTTTTTAAAAGTCATTGAATGATACAATTAAAATAGGTGCATTTTATTGTGTATGGAAAACAACTCAATCGAAAGACCAAAATAAATGTTTTATCAATTACGTGCTTTCTGTGTAGAGTTTATCCTAAAGAGATTAATTTTACTCCAGCATTAAATATTTTCCAACCATCAGGGTCTCATACAAAAAACAAAAACAAACACTCATCTCTTGGTCAAATATCAGATATACGTCTATTTTACCTCAAATAGCCGGTTACAAATGGTCCATATTTTACAATTAAAAAATGATCCTATAATCATGACAAGGCAAATCCAGTATATAAAAGACACATTCATTATTTTAGTTTTTATTATATTTAGTAAAAATATTTTACTAGTTACCTCATAAAGTATTCTAAAAATAATAGGATTCATCTTTGTATTTCTAAAATATTTAAGATAAAACATTCATACAAATAATATACACCCAAATTTCTAAAATGCAGCTCCACTTGGCAACAGTAGAAAAAGCATTTGACAACGTTCAGCATATGCAATAATGATAAAATCTCTCAGCAAAGCAGGAATAGATGGGAACTTCTTTAACTAGATAATGAGAATCTATATAAAACTGACAACTAACATAATAATACTTAATGGTATGCTTTTCCCCTAAGATTAGGAATAAGACAAGGATATCCCCTTTCACCGTTTCTATTCAACATCATAACAAAAGTCCTGATTAATGCAGTAAGAGAAGAAAATTATGTTAAAGATATACAGATTGTAAAGGAAGAAATAAAACTGTATTTACAGATAATATGATTGTGTAGAATATCCAAAAGAATTGACAAAAATAAACTCCTGGAACTAATAAACAATTACAGCAAGATGTTAGGACACAGGGTGAATATACTAAAGTCAATTACTTTCTTATATACTAGCAATTGTTATTTGAAATTAAAAGTGCAATACCATTTACATTAGCAACAAAAGAAATAAAATACTTAGGTATAAATCTAACAAAAATATACAATCTATGTCAGGAAAATTACAAAACTCTGATGAAAGAAATCACAAAAAAATCTAAATATATCCCTTGATTATGGAGTGTAAGCTTCAGTATTTTTAATATAGCAGTTATTCCCATGTTTTAATGTAGATTCTATCCAGTCCTAGTCCAAATCCCAGCAAGCTATTTTATCATACCAACTCACTGAATCTAAAGTTTATATGGAAAGGCAAAAGGCCAAGAATAGCAACAGAATACTGAAGAGGAATAAAACTGAAGGATTATCACTACCCAATTTCAAGACTCACCACAGAGCTACAGTATCAAAACAACATGGGATTGACAAAAGAATAGACAAATAAATCAGTGAAACAGAATAGAGACCCAGAAGTGTACCTACACAAATATAGTTAAGTGATCTTTGACAAAGGAGCAAATGCAATTCAAATGAGAAAAGATAGCATTTCAATAAATGGTGCTGAAAAAATGGGATATCCATTTTAAAAAAAAGAATTTGAACACTGATATTATACTTCTCACAAAACTTAGCTCAAAAAGAATAAATCATAGACCTAAAATGTAAAATGCAAAGCTATACTACTTCTAGATGATAGCATAGGATAAAATCTATGGACCCTGGGTTTAGAGTTGAGTTTTTAAACAACACCAATAGCACAATCCATGCAAGAAAACAATAATAAGTAGAACTTTATTAAAATTAAAAAAAAATTTCATCTGTGAAAAGTATTGTTAGAATAAAAAGACAAGCCCAGATATGGAGAAAATATTTGCAAAACACATGTCTGATAAAGGAAGAGTACCCAAATATACAAAGAACACTTAAAATCTCAATGCTAAGAAAAACAAAAAATTCAATTAAAAAATGATCAAGAGGTATGAACAGACATCTACCCAAGGAAAATATGTATGTATTTTGAGTATATGTATATAAATGGGTATAAAAAAGAATGCTCGGGCTTCCCTTGTGGCGCAGTGGTTGAGAGTCCGCCTGCCGATGCAGGGGACACGGATTCGTGCCCCGGTCCGGGAGGATCCCACGTGCCGCGGAGCGGCTGGGCCCGTGAGCCATGGCCGCTGAGCCTGCGCGTCT
>NW_006783957.1:2406928-2419761 GCF_000442215.2 Lipotes vexillifer
ACAAAAAAAAAAAAAAAAAAAAAAAAAAAAAAACCCAAAAAAAAAAAAAAAGAATGCTCAACATGAAATATCATTAGGAAATTGAAAATTAAAACATCAATAAGATATGACGGTGCATCTCTTAGAATGGCTAAAATCCCCCAAAATTAAAATGTTAAAAGCTGACAAGGATATGGAGCAACAGGAATTCTCATTCAGTCATTGTTGGAAATACTAAGTGGTACAGCCACTTTGAAAATTTCTTACAAAGGTAAATATAGTCTTATCATAAATCCAGCAATTGTGCCTCAGGGTGTCTACTCAATTGATTTGAAAATTTTTGTCAAGGTAAAAACCTGCACGGGGACATTTATGGGAGCTTAATTCATAATTGCCAAAAAAAAAAAAAAAAATGAAAGCAACTAAGATGACCTTCAATAGGCAAATGGATAAACTATGGTACATGTATATATATATATATATATATATATATATATACATATATATATACACACATATATATATAGTAGAATATTATTCAGTGTTAAAAACAAGTGAGCTACTATGAATAGTTATGGTAAAACCTTAAATGCAGACTACTACATGAAAGAAAACAGTCTAAAAACCCGACATACTTTGTGATTTTAACTACATGACATTCTAGGAAGGCAAAACTGTAGAGATAGTAAAAAGATCAGTGATTTCCAGTGGTTTTGGGAATAAGTGGTGGTGGTGTGAAGATGAAGAGCTTAAGCACAGGAGACCACTGAGTTGTGACAGACTCTTTCCTTAACCAAACTGTAGTCAAGCTCCTCTAAGCTCTCCAGTTCTCAAACTTGGCATCCATACATATCAGGCCTGCATCGCCTAGTTATAGCGCGAATCCTGATAAGTCGGTTTAGAGAGAATCCCCCAACTTGTTATCTGATCACCCTTGATATTTGGTCAGTTTCTTATCCCCCAGCCTTGTTATCTTCTCACCCTGGCATGCCTTCGGCAAGAATATTGTCAAGTTGGTTTAGCCAGAATCCCTTCTTGCCCTTGATATTTCCCTCTTATAAGTTTTCATCCACTGACCCCTCCTCCCCCTGCTACTTGGACATAAATCCCCATTTGTCCATGCTATATTCAGAATTAAACCCAGTTCTATACTAGGTCTTTTTATCCTATTGCAAGAGTTCATGAATAAAATGATTTGACCTATTTAATTATTGTCTAGCTCTGTTTTTTTTAATACTTGGTGAAACTACTCTGTATGATACAGAAATGGTGGGTACATGACACTATGTATCCCATTAACTGTACAACACAAAGAGTAAAGTTTAACATAAATGATGGACTTTAATCAATCATAATGTATAAATTTAGTTCATTAATTGTAGTAAATGTATCACGTTAAAGCAAGGTGTTAATAACAGGAAAATATGTGTGTGTGCTGGGGAGTGTATATAATAAACCTCTGTGCCATCTGCTCAATATTTATGTAAATTTAAAACTGTTTTAAGACATAATGGTGCCATTGACTCATCTGGGCAAGGCTGTAGGGTGAGTCAAGATTATTTTAATCAATAGCTAAGTTGTGGACATATATGCACTTTGTATGTGAATGTTGCATATGCAGTTGTAGCTGGATTTCAGAAGGGAGTGCTTAGTTAGAGATGGATACATAAATGTTATTTAGAACAATGGGAATAAATAAAATCTCCAAGGGTGAGATTATAAAGTGACAGGAAAAAGGTTAATCCCCAAGTAGTCCCCAAATTTGGAAATTGTGGAAATGAGCAGAAGCACAAAAAATATAAATAATACTGACTTGAGAACTAAGGAGAAAGTAAGGAGAATGGGATATCAGAGTGTAGAACTGCTTATACAACACTTGGACCCCAGATATTCTTTCAGTTGAAACAGGAAAACCCACCTTACCCTGTGCAGCCTGGAAAAGCTTCACTAATGTACAAGGATGTAGTGAACCTATAATCTATGCCAAATGTACTTGAAAGACAATCAGAAACTTCTTTCTTTTCAAAAACCCAATCCAATAGATAATTTTACCCTAAAGCAACATATGCCAATCAAAGCCTGTCTTAAATTTTCTCCTTTTACTCTCAAAAACTCACTCTTCTTTGAAATCCTTCAAATCTCTGTCTGAAGGGAATTGTTAGTAGCTGACTCCGTTACTTTGGTAAGCTCTGAATTAAGAGTTTTTCATTAACTCTCTAATGTGATTTTAGCCCTTTTGACAAGAGCAACATAGAAGGAGTGTGTAAAATTCTGAAGTGTGTGCATTGTTTTTTTTAAATTTATTATTCAATTTATTATTTTCATTAGAGATTTTTAAAATTAATTTTTATTGGAGTATAGTTGCTTTACGATGTTAGTTTCTACTGTACAGCATCAGCTATACATATACATATATCCCCTCTATTTTGGATTTCTTTCCCATTTAGGTCACCACAGTGCATTAAGTAGAGTTCCCTGTGCTATATAGTATGTTCTCTTTAGTTATCTATTTTATACATAGTATCAATAGTGTATATATATATATCAACCCCAATCTCCCAGTTCCTCCCACCCACCCCTCCCCCTTGATATCCATACATTTGTTCTCTACATCTGTGTCTCTTTTTCTGCTTTGCAAATAAGATCATCTATACCATTTTTCTAGATTCCACATATATGCATTAATATACGATATTTGTTTTTCTCTTTCACGTACTTCACTCTTTATGACCTCTCTAGGTCCATCCACATCTCTACAAATGACCCAATTCTGTTCTTTTTTATGGCTGAGCAATATTCCATTGTATATAGGTACCACATCTTCTTTAGCCATTCCTCTGCTGATGGACATTTAGGTCATTTCCATGTCTTGGCTATTGTAAATAGTGCTGCAATGGACATTGGGGTGCATGTGTCTTTTTGGATTATAGTTTTCTCTGGGTATATGCCCAGTAGTGGAATTGCTGGGTCATATGGTATTTTTTTTTAACATCTTTATTGGAATATAATTGCCTACAATGGTGTGTTAGTTTCTGCTTTATAACAGAGTGAATCAGCCATACATATACATATATCCCCATATCTCCTCCCTCTTGCTTCTCCCTCCCTCCTTCCCTATCCCAACCCTCTAGGTGGTCACAAATCACTGAGCTGATCTCCCTGTGCTAAGTGGCTGCTTCCCACTAGCTATCAATTTTACAGTTGGTAGTGTATATATGTCCATACCACTCTCTCACTTCGTCCCAGCCTACCCTTCCCCCTACCCATTTCCTCAAGTCCATTCTCTACGTCTTTATTCCTGTCCTGCCCCTAGGCTCTTCAGAACCATTTTGATGTTTTAGATTCCATATATATGTGTTAGCATACGGTATTTGTTTTTCTTTCTGACTTACTTCACTCTGTATGACAGACACCAGGTCCATCCACCTCACTACAAATAATTCATTTCATTTCTTTTTATGGCTGAGAAATATTCCATTGTACGTATGTGCCACATTTTCTTTATCCATTCATCTGTCAGTGGGCACTTAGGTTGCTTCCATGTCTTGGCTATTGTAAATAGAGCTGCAATGAACATTGTGGTACATTTCTCTTTTTGAATTATGGTTTTCTCAGGGTATTGCATTGTGTTTTTAAAGTAATATTATGGGTTCACTTTTTAGCTTATGAAATGGTAAATTTCCAAAAATAATAGCCTTAGATATATTCCTAATTTTCAGAGTGTATATTATGTCTCTTATGAGAATTATTTGTACTTAGCTCTCTCAACTCATGGTTAGAGGGTAATTATTAAAAGGAGAGTATGTAAAAATTTACCTACTGTGACCTATGTGGTAATAACAATAAGCAGAGAAAAAACCTCACAGTTACATAAATATTCTAGTGAACAAGTTATTTAAAACAACCACTAGTTATTCAAAATTTAAAATGAGCCCTTTGAAATATTAAAAAAATAATAATGAGTGTTTCAGTATTACAGGAAGTTTTCTCAGTTAAAAGGCTTATACAGGAACTTAACTTCATGGCACCACAAAACATAATAGACAGAGATTAAACTTCATTTTTTTTAAACTGGTATCCAAGAAATACAAGACTTATTCCTTAACTTTTCTCTATTTAATGATGCAAAATATTGAATACAATGTGTAGCATTTCCCAAAGCAACTCCACTGATATTTTCAAATCCTTATAATTTTCTGGAAAAACAAAACAGAGAAATCATGTAACCTCTGAATTCAACTAGATTTTTAATTAAACTTAAATCAAAGAGATTTTGAATTTTTGAGAAATTATTTCCACATCACTGACAAGAAGACTAAATTGTCTTTAGATTTAACATGATGCCATTGGATTGCTATTTTCAATAAAAATTTCAATGAAATGGAGGAAATAGAAGTAAGACTGACATAGGAAGAGGACTGGAAGTGAGGAATTGAAGACTTCATGCTATTTTTTACTTACAAATATTTCTGCTTTAAAGTTGAATAGACTGTGCTGTGGCAGGAAAGAATGTAATGCAAAACATGTGTAGTGTTAAAGATGGAAGCTAGTTGAGCAGTGTGAGAGCAATGATTTAGTAGAAAAGTGGCCAGGGAATGTTGCAGGTCCATTATGGGTAACATAGTTCACCATATGGTCCATTGGGTAGCATAGTTTTTGGGACACCAATCAGATCTGCTGAAGGCCTTTGCCAGCAGGATTCAGCTACTTAAGGGCTTTCACATAGGATATAGGTGGTTGGGTAAGACTGGGTATTAAGTGTGCAAATAATGGAAGAAGAAAGGGAAAATGTTGGAGGTATACATTAGTTTCCTGTGGCAGCTGTAACAAATTACTACAAGCTTGGTGGCTTAAAGCCACACACATTTATTCTCTTACAGCTTTAGAAGTCAGCTCTCCCAAATCAGTTTAGCTGGGCTGAAGTCAAGGTGTCGACATGTCCTCTCCCCTTTGGAGGCTCTGGAGGGTAACTGTTCCTTGCTTATTCCAGGTTCTGATGGCACCAGACCTTTCTTGGCTTGTGACTGCATCACTCTAATCTCTGCCTCTGTCTTCACATCTTCTGTGTGTGTCAAATTTCCTTCTACATTTCCCTTCTAAAAATATATGTTTTTGCATTTAGGGCCCACCTGGATAATTCAAGACAAATTTCCCTAAGGATTATTAACTTAATTTTCTTGGCAAAAACCCCTTTTCTAAAAAAGGTTACATTTACAGGAATTGGGACTTTATGACTTTGGGGGTCATTATTTGTGTATACAGGGTACTTGAAAAAAAGTTTGTGTTAATGATGAAAATTTGATGCAGCCCAAGGTAGATGAAAAAAGAAGAGAGAAGAGGGTTGATACATGGAGAAGAAGCAAACTGTTAACAGTATCATTAATGTATTAAGGGAACTGAAAACCAGGCTCAAAACCACAGATTATTTTAATTTATGTTTAAAAATGTACACATATTAATGTGTGTAGATGCATCTATAATGTATCACAAATATGTTAACAGTGATTATTTCTTCTTGGTGTTGTTAGGTTGATTTTTAGTTTATATTATTTAGTTTGTATTGTCTCTATATTTAGCAGAAACAAAATAATTTTAAAGAGGTCTACGTTATTTTATTTCATATATGAAGGCTTTTTGACTCCCCTTGGAATCAAATCATATTTACTTAAAATGTTTAGAATAAAATATGGCAATGCAGATCAAGCAACAGCATAGGGTCTGTCTTAAGTTAGGACAACACTAGCTTCTTAAACATGAGGTTTTTTTTTTCTGTCATTTTAGAATAAAACACCATGTAGTCCTGATTACTTGTGGTTTTGAAACTCAATAATCAGATAGCAGAGGGAGCAGGTGTGTTACTCTGTCAAAAATTTGGCAATTTATTTTTCCTAAATTAAATCTCCTTCAATTTCTGTTAGATATTATTCCTCAGCTCTCTCTTGATCTCAGTGGGAGTCTCTGACCTGAGGCTTACATGGCGTTATGAAGTACTTAAAACTCTTCAGATGAAAGGGCTATTAGTGCAAAATACTAATAAGCTTTTAAATTATAAATGGTCTCAATATTTGTTCGTATCAGAAGCTGGGAACAGGCAATTTGAATATAAAACTTATCTAAAACATATAGTTTGGGAAGCATTTTAGGGACACTGGTGAAAAGGCATTTGCTTGAAGGGTAGCTAGTCTATTCCTTTTTGAAAATCATGAAACAAATTATGCAATAACCCAACACAAGCAAACAGATAAGAATATTAATTTGGAGCACTATTGATCCAAGGGAATGAAATTGAATGACAGAAGTCTCTGTCAGGTAAAAGACAACATAATTAAACTAATTTCCATGGAGCCATAAGAAGATGGATTTTAGTAAAGCTTATTATTGACATGCTGTAGTTGGAAAAAAGACAATTTGTTAGTTATGTCCTCCATCACAGTAATATATTGATGATAATATGTTTGCTTTACAAAGATGGTACATAGATGCCTATTGTCTGTCATTTAGTTTTCTCATAACTACAAAAATATTTGCACTACTGACTTTTATGAGTATTATGTGGTCTTGGTGCAGTTAGTTGCTGTCAGATAAAACTGTTAATGCTCTCATTTTTTTTTAGTGTATTATTGCTCTTAAAGGTTCTTATTTGCTTATTTACAAAATGTTAACAGAACCTCAAAGTGACAATATTCTCATTACTTTTAAATAAAATGAAGGGCAGGTTCTGATGGCTCACAGGCTGTTGTCTCTGCATTTACTGACATTTTAAATTCAAATGTCAAACTTAATAGTGATACAAGATAATTTTTCATAATGAATGGAATAGATGAACTTTTGAAAACAGATTGTGGTCAGTAGGTTAATAAAATGTGAGAACTTGGGGATGACTTTGGGCAATATAATTTTATGTAAAATAATCAGAAAAATAAATTCTGCTTTTAACATAGAAGAGTAACTTATTCTCAATTAACCCCACCCAAATATATTGTCTCTGAAGTGATGTGACCACATGAGATCACTGTTACTTATTGCTAGCTGAGGTGTAAAGATACTAACAAAGATACTATCAAATATTTCAAAGAGGAACAGGATTTTCATCTACACTTGTGCCTGTAGCTGTACTTTTCAAACTTGAATGTGTATAGGAATAGCCTCTGGATCCTGTCTCTGATGAATGAGTCTATTTTGGAGTTGGGCCCCAAGATTCTGCAGTTCTAAACACTGCTACTGATTCACAGATCACATTTTTGAGTAGCAAGGCCCCACTGTGAATCAAAGCCAGCTGTCATTGCTGAACAGAGCTATTATCCGATGTAAAAAGCGTGGCAGTGGAAGCCTGTGACCACAGAAAGCAAGTTAGAGAGCGTGTTGTCGTCGGTGGGTAGATCTTGCAGATGAAGTTTACAAAAGTGGTCCACGTAATTGTCAGATTTACGTTTTTCCTATTTTTAGCTATAATTTCTTGATCATTGACGTTTACTCTAAATCCCTTTAAAAGAATTCCCCTGGTAGAAATAAAGAGTCCCAAAATTTTAAAGGATTACATGCTTTCTGTTGCTTGCAAAGTGCCTGGATTTAGGTGTGAAAAAATACAAGGTTTCCATTCTACACCTGCCAGTTGTAAGGTGGGTCATGCTAGACATAAATGTAACTTTCTTTTTCTTTCTGGGAACTGGAAAAAACAAATTCTATGTAAGTCTTTTAAAACAATGGTCAAATGAATCTTCCAAAATTGCCCCAGTGCAAATGAACGTAAGCACTTTGAGTGTTTTAAAATGTGGCAATCACTAAAACCAATTAAAAATGTCTCTGAATTTATATAAAATATGATATAATGGTAAGTTTCTGGATGCTACTAGGCAAATACTATGATATATATATCTACATATATAGATAGACATACACGCACACACACATATATATATATGAAAATAAGTTATTTTGAAATAAAGGAGAAAAAATAAATCATTCACAAAGAGACACCATAATAAAATTGTTAAAAGTGTGAGCTTTTTGTCCTTGGGCAAGTTATTTAATTTCTATTCCTCAATTTCCTCATCTGTAAAGCAGAGATATTTTTATCTGCCTCAGAGGGTTGTTCTGAATATTAATACATGTAAAAAACTAAGAACCGTGCCTGGCAGATAATAATTCCTCAGTAAATGTTAGCTATTACCATCTGAATTTTTGCTACAGTTAAAATTATCTTTGTAAAGGATCAGTATTTCCAAACGATATTTGGGAATGTCAGCTGGAATATTTTATAGGCCCTTAAAAAATCAAAGTGTTCAAGCCTGTACTTATTAGGTTCAGCATTAATATTCTTCTCTACGTACTGACGGTCAACTCTTCTTACCTAATAAGCAACGAAGAAAATCATTGACCAAGCAAAGCTAAGTTTATTAGACTTAATGCAGTAATGGAGAACACTACTTTGGCAGAATCTCAGTACAATCTCAGAATGGAGAGTTTGGGAAAAGCTACTGATATTGATTGAAAGATAGGAAACTGATTGGGATTGGACAGTTAATGACATGACGGTTTAGGATTGATGAGTACAGATGGAGAGAGGGTGGGTAAAGTGAGACATGATAAATAAACTTCTACCTGATAAGCAAGCATTTTGCTCAGGTGAGCAATCTATTGTCCAAATAAGAGAGCTGATGACTCAGATGAAAAATCGTCTCAATTAATTTTCTGAAATTTTATGAAGCAAGCAGGGAAGATATTTATGGGGTAAAGCTTTATATATCTGACCAAGAGTTTCATGGAATGAGCCATTTTGACAGAGGTAGTGATTTTAATTCTAATGTCTCAAATTCTATTCTGAATTAATGATATGTTTACCTCCCAGGTGACAGAAACAGAAGTGGGTTATATTCCCATTTTTTTCCCTTGTTTTCATTCATATGCCTAATTTATAATCAGTTATCTACCAGCTTTTTCTTCAGCAATAACCTAACCATGTTTTCAGATATCCTGTCTGGACTACCACAATGTCTTCATAACCTTTTCCTTAGTTTCAAAACTAACTTCCCTTCAAACAATGTCTATACTATCTTTAGAATATAATTGTAGTATTATCACTCTTTTCCTTAATACCCTCCTTTTATGGGATAAAACACATTTTGTTTAGCAAGAAACAAAAGGTTCTATATAATGGGTGTGATGGGTAGTTTTAAAGCCTTAATTCCTCCATACTCATGTGGATACCCAGGACTATCAATCTATCTTATAACATTTTTTATGCTTTTGGAACTCTGTTCCTAGTAAACTAAGCTATTCCCCTGATGTGCTTAGGCTAGTAACTTGTAAATATTTATATCATGACAAATAGCAATGCTACAAGGGATTATGGTGTTTTGGCTGAGTTGAAGCTGAGAGTTGGCTGCTTCTGGTGAGAAGAATTAGATGATGCTTTAAGCTCATGTATCCATTTGTGCAACTAGTTTTAATAGAAGTTGGTCGGGGAAGGCAAATTCCATCCACCACTGGTGCCTCATCTGACAGTCTTTTGTCACACAACAGAGGCTTGGCTTAGAGAGCAATGGGGAACGATAAAATTGCATGACCTTAAGGGAATAAATAATCTAGTTGGTCAATAGCAACAGGTAGTGTTGAGATGAACTCATGACATTCCATTATCTTCATATAGGTATTGATGTCCCGAGCCACTGTTACATGTAAGAGTATGTATGAAAGGGTAATCACAAAAGTGGTGGGCAAAAATATGTGTCATATTTTCAGATTCAGAGCTGTGTCTTGACAAATCCATTTCCTATAATGTTCCCATCTATCCCTCTATCATTAGAAAAATTAAAATAATTTTTCTTCTGTGGTTGATCTAAAATGGACACAGATGTTTGGTTGAATGGTAGTCTAAAGGTAACAGCTGATGAAGCCTGATGAAATCTCCTGTAGTAAACTCTAGTTCCATGAAGAAAGTCCATTTGGCGTCACAACTTTACTCTCTAATGCAGTCTTTAGGAATGAGTAGGAGCTTGATAAACATTTACTAAAGAATGGAAGGAAAAAAGAAAGGAGGAAAGAGAAAGAGGAACAGAGGGGGGGGGGTAGAGAGGAAGGAAGGGATGAAAGACGAAAGGAAGCAATGGCATATTTGAGACCAGAAGAGGAAAATAAAATTCAGAAGAAAAGCAGGAAGGGAGCTGGCATATTTAAAAACCACTTGCATTCTTGTATTTTATCTATTAAAAATTCCTATTCATCATATAAGATAAATTAGATATTTTAAAGTTTTCATTATGTGAAATTGTTCAAGATATGTAAAAGTTGCTTTTGGTGAGAAAAATCTGAGACATAATACTGTAATTTCTGATTTGCACTAAAGTCTTTTAAAATGTTATTTATAATATCCAAGTGAGAATGTTTTAGATAAGAATAGCTAAGTAAATAAAATATATATATAGACTTCTGTACAAGTTAAAATTAAAGGAACATTTGAAAATTATTTAGGTTGTTAAAATCAGTCAGGAAACTTTGCTGGCCTTCTTTTTTTTTTTTTTTTTTTTTTTTTTTTTTATCCAGACCATAATCTCTGCCTTTCAATTAGAATCTTTTTTTTTTTGTGGTACGCAGGCCTCTCACTGTTGTGGCCTCTCCCATTGCGGAGCACAGGCTCAGCGGCCATGGCTCACGGGCCCAGCTGCTCCGCAGCATGTGGGATCTTCCCGGACCGGGGCACTAACGCGTGTCCCCTGCATCGGCAGGCGGACTTTCAACCACTGCGCCACCAGGGAAGCCCAGGGCCTTCTTTTTTTGTTGTTTGTTTCCTTCATTCATCTTGATGATAGTAACAGGAACATCTAGTCTAGTCCTTGCCCTTCCAGATTGAGAAAACAAAGCATTCATTATTGCAAAAACTCAGCATAAGCTAGAATAATTTTTAAGCTTTTAATAAATTCTCTAAGGTTGATATATTTGGTCAGCAAAAACACTCTTGACCTTTAATTTTTAAGGTCCTTTTAGGAGGTTTGCTTGGTGCAAATGGAACCATTTTGGAAACTGTAAAGCTTTCATTTCTTTCTCTTTCTACATATGTTAAGTTAGTAACCATCTACCCAAAACATTTCATATTACAGTCATTGTCTACAGTTTGGTATTTTTTAATATAGACACCATTGTCTCTGGATTATGTTACAGAAGCAAAAGTGAAAACGGAGTTTTCTAGCTTCAAATGACCTACAACTCATTGATCTAGGTTTCTCAGAATTTCTCAACATTCTAGCCTGAATAATTCTTAGTAATGGGGGTGCTGATTTGTGCATTGTATAAGATTTAGCAGCATCTCTGGTCTCTACTCATTAGATGCAAGTTAGCACCTCCCCCCCGGTTGTGATAATCAAAAAATGTTCCTAGACACTGCTAAATGTCCCTTGGGAGCAAAAGCATCCCCAGTCTAGAATCCCTAATGCAACAACTGAAAGGCTTCATACATGTACGTTGGTATAGCAGTGGCATATATTTTCACAATGTAGCAGTATGGGTATTCATTTTGCAGTGATGAGACCAAACATACATTGTTAAAAACCTGTTTATGTTTCGTTGTGTTTTGTTTTGTTGCAGTGCTGCATGCTAATTTGACTTTCCATTGGATCCTGCTACATCAAAATGTAATTGTAATTATGCTTTCTGTTGGGGCATTTAGATAATATTAGGTGTTGAGAGTAAAATATACATTTTTGGTAATAAAATAATTTGAGAAGAAAATGTAGCTCTAGGCGCTAACTGAAATTTATAATCTATTTTAATCAAGTTGCATTGGCAAGAAGCTATTAAGCTTGTGGAATGGAGTAACTGAGCACTTGGTATATAGTGTGGTGAGAATAAACATCTGGTTCCTCAATATCGTACGTTACAATGGACACTTGAAGCAGATGATTAGCCAGCTTCTGGTGATGAAGTTAGAATGGTACAACAACTTTCACTAATGACAGCCTAGATGATGGTCCTTGTTTTCTCACTGAGAATAGCTCATGTGAAATGACAATCAGTTCAATTCAAAGTCACCATTTCAATTTTAAGAAGGTAAATCGTTTTGTGATGCTACACTGTTCCTTACAGAGACGACAAAATGATCAAAGCAAGATTAAGTTTTTTCTCAACTTAGTTTTTTCTTTAATTGTTATTAAATTCTGATTTCATTCTCCCCTAGGAAGCACCACATGTATGGCTCTGTTACACTTGAGCTCACTGTAATACAGTTGAGCTCACTGTTGCTCACTGAAGCAACAACTAATGTGATGCTTATCTGGGATTTCCTTTAGTCAAGATAAAAAAAAAAAATTGCCTCTCTGTAAGAATTTGAGGTTGGAACTAAAATAAAGAGAATCCTGTAATGGAAATTGTAAAATAGGTTAACCAGGGGTTCTCAAAGTTTGGTTTCCCACTAGCAGCACGAGCTGCTAGATGTTTGTTAGAAATGAAAAGCCTTAGGCTCCACTCCAGACCTACCAAATCCAGCTCTGGAGGTGGGACCAGCAGTGCGTTTATTCAGCTGTCCAGGTGGAGTGATGATTGCCAACATTTGAGAACCGGTGGACTTGTAAGCCTGTATCAGCATGATATAGTGGATTCAGAATTTGCAATATGATATTCTCTGCATCATCTCCTAGGGGAAATGGAGTAAGGTACTGTATTTAAGTACCAAATCATACAAGATGCAATTTGATAAGATTCATTAAGATTCTTCTACTAACCTCTCCCACCAGTAATTCCATGTTCTTTCACCAGACCCTGTCTTCTCTTTCCTCTCTTACTGGTGATACCAGGTTCCACACAAGTATATCCTCAGACTTGAAACACTAGCTTGTCAGAGTATTCATCTAGGAAAGCCGGTC
>NW_006783957.1:2420257-2432994 GCF_000442215.2 Lipotes vexillifer
GAGGGGCTGGATGCAAGAATTTCATGGCAGCTTCTGAAAGAATTAGACTTTTCTCCAAATAGTTACACAGCCACGCCACATCAGCCTCATCAAAACACTAGAAGGATCTTCAGTAACATTCTAAAGTAGGGGTGATGGTGAAAGAGGGCAGGAGACATGTATGATAGTAGGGTGGGAAGAGAGAAATTTAGAAGATTGTATTGACTTTTGTAGAAAAAGATTTAAGGCAAAGCTAGAGTCTGGACTTGTTGGAAAAATTTGCCCTTGCAAATTGACTTTTATATCACTTTCCTGATGAGCATTCAAAAAATGCCCTCAGCCTGTTATCAGGGACCAGTTTGCAGATAGCCATCCCTAGAATGTCAGGAGGCATTCGGAAGGTAAAGAATCTACCCAATTTGGACAATGAAAGGAGATTGATGATCTAAGGACCAGATTCCCAGTGAAATGTGCTATCCCTAAAGAGAAGGCTGTGGTGTTTATTACCCTCATAGCTCTTTGTAGGCATTTGTATCATCTATTATCGTTACCTGTATCAAGGGACGTATGTTTCCTTGTGTCTATCACTTGGTTATTAAATGAACAATGTGTGTGTGTGTGTGTGTATGTCTTTGTGTGGGTGTGTATATGTGTGTGGTTGGTGAATAGGATAGAGAAGGGGAATGGAGTCAAAATTAGATCCCTAGGATTTGTCTTGGAAAACTGGATGATTAGCCAAACAATTCATAGGATAATATGAAAATTATGAAGGAAGCCTGATCTAGTCCTATGAGTCTTAGAAATCTTGGACCATATTGTAATTACAGAACCAGCCCAAACAGGCCCTATTCTTTTATTAATAATACACTGAATTGTTTTTAAGAGCTAACAGAACCAAACCATAAGTCATGCAGCTGAAGACTTGCTCAGAGGAGAAAATTTTACCTCAAATAACACCTAGAATTAAAGTTTCTCCCTGTGATGAAACCAAAGGACTGGGGCATGATCTGAACCCTTTCAGAAAGGAAAGGTCCATTGTCTAATGAGATCTAGTACTGAAGCCTCCTTACCATACCTTACCATAAATGACCAAGTTCCAAAGCTCTTTTATGGAAACCTGCCCCATCAGCACTTCCACATACTAACCTTCCTCCCCTAGCTCATAAAAGCTTCCCTGAACACCAGATCAGGGAGACAGATCTAAGCTTTGCCTCCTGTCTCCTTGCTTAGCCATCCACCCTGCAGTAAAGCCTTTTCTCTCTGCAAAAGAACTTTTGTCTCTGTATCTGGTCTTTCCTTTGTGCAGCTGACAAGGAGACTGCCAGGTAACAATATAAAATCAGGTGGTACTGATTATCAGAGCTCATATCTTTCTAACTTAGAATGCATGTGAAATTTTGAAATTTATCCACTGTATAAATGTTTTGAAAATCCTCAAATAGTCATTAAGTTCTGTATGAAAATATGCAATTAATACCAGCTTTATCATTTTTCTTTTTTCTACTAAGATTTGTTCTTATGAGTACAACCATAGCAAAAAGTAGGTCATTCATCTGACTTCTGTGAAAACCACCTTAGAGAAAGACCGATAGAATTTGGGTTTCACAGCTTGTAATAGGACCATGTTCGTGATTTGCAGTGGTTTGAATTTTGTGCTGTGATCAGTACTATTTAGCTGTGTTCGTATCATCCTTGTTTGAGCATTTCATACAGGAAAATTTAGAGACATACAAGAGAAACTGTTTTGAAATATGAACACAATAATAATCATTCAAGTTTGGGTCATTGCATCTTTAGAACCAGGCAATGCTGCTTAATAACGCAGACACACTAGAGTTACAATATTGAAAATAGTGCTCCTATCGAGTTGTAAACTCGATGACACTGCACATGCTGCAAATGTATATGATTTAGGAAGCCAACTGTATATAAAATAGCTGTATATAAATTGTTATTAGAGACTTTTTAAATGGGAGTTATAATTCTAAAATTTGTTGCTTGGATACATATACATTCTTAACAACAACATTTTTGTTAATTTTTCTGCTTATATTCATTAAAAGGAGAAAACGTTTTCCCCTACCTCTAATGAAGTCCTCCAAATTATCAGATACTACTTTCAAAATCAGGATATAAGATAGGGGTGGACTTTTCACATTTAAGGAATTTAATAATGGGATTAAGGGCCAAGAGCCAACTGAAGCAGCAAAAATCTAAAATATATTATTTATATTAACCTTCCATAAAATCACTTTAAATATTTTGCATTATGGAAATGCAAAGTTTTATACTGATTACTGATGTGACGATTCATGCAGGAAAAATATGAATGTTACAGTTGACTTTTCCAAGGTGTGTGGAAATAAAATAGTGGTAAATGGCTTTAAAACTGATCTAACAAAAGATACACTGAGGAGTGTTAATTTCAACAAGGACACAAGGCTCTGAGTCTTCCAATAGGTTGTATTGCTTTAGCCATTTCATTTCCACAATTACAAATGCAATTGTTTTCAGAGTCGTGAGTAAAACTTCCTTACTTTTCTTGATGCATTCAATATTTTCAATTTATTAAAATAGTAGATCCTAATTTTAGAAAATCTAGAACATCTAGAGGAGCATAAGGAAGTATTAAAAATTATCTGTAAAATATGTTTTGGTAGATGAGATAATAGCTGTCATCATATTTGTATATTTCCTAGCAATATTTTTTGTTAATTACTTTTATTAAAATGATTCATATAATATTATATATATATATATATGTATGTGTGTAGATATATATATACACAGATATATATTTGTGTATTTGTGTTGTGTGTATATATAACTATACATATGTAAAATTTGGATCATACTATATATACCCTGCTCATATTAATGTTTTATATATCTTTTTAAATGACTGCATAACCCAATGTAACGCCACTCATAACTAGACTCATAGGTTGATTCTAAGATATTTTTAGTGTAAAAATCAAGGCACATATGTTTAACCATTCTTCTTTGTACATTTAAAAAATTATTTCCTTAAGATATTTGCTATGAGGGAAATTTAAGAACAAAGTAGCATAACTTTTTTGCAGGTCTCCTAAAACATAATACTGCATTGCATTTTGAAGGTTGCAGTAAACTGCTGAGTCATAACCCAAGATCTGTTCTCAACTGTCATACGTTAAAAAAGGATATAATGTTTAAAGATGTAACGACAATCAAATAGCCATAAAGAAAAATCTAGGTGAATCACAATTTGGCCAACTGACAACAAGACCGACAGAAACAGCTCTAACAAAAGTCATCTTAAGACATACTCTGTGAGAAAAATAAACCCCTACCTCTTTTAAGCCTCTTTCAGGGTCCTTTTTTTCTTCCCTTTTGCCTTCTTATTTATCATTGAACTTAAATTATTTGTAACTCATATAAAGAAGCTTAGTAGGGGCAAAATTCTTTTCATTACTTGATATGAAATAATAAACCTTATTTGGTATTAAGTCTAATGAAAATATCATCTTCCATGCTAGAGAAAACAAGTTGGTTCATAAGGTAAGTATAAATTTTCGAAGGAAAAATAAATGTTCTCCAACATTGTCTAAACCGTTTAAAAGTATTTTTGAAATAGAGGTTCCTTCCAGAGGTGTTTTGGTTCAATTAGGTATGTAGACTCCAAAAGGTAGCTGCTCTTTAGATAAACATTCTCATTTGGGGAAGATAAATATAGATATATAGAGAGAGTGAGAGACTGAAAGAGTAAAATCCAAATAGAGACAGAGACAGAGGCAGAGAAAGAGAGACTGAAATTAAAGGACCATGTTTACAGGGATTATGAAAATGTTTTTGAAAATTAGCATCAAGTTTAGTTTTCCCATTTCATATCACATTATGACCTTTACTCCTGTAAACAATTTTCAAAACCATATTTCTCTTCTTATGGAAGGAAAATCCTCTCTTACCTTGGCCCATCAACATATGTAAGCAGAATAAATCCTTGACTCCAAAAATGTACAAATGTAATGAGACCCAACATTTTCAAATTTAAACGAAGGGAAAATTTGCTGCTCTTGCTGCTATTGAAATGTACTCCTTTAGAAATAATTTCTTGTCCTAAATTCTCACTATCATAAGACACTGATAGCACTCACCTGGAAAATGTGAAGACATGTAACTGAGGGACAAGGCAGATGAGCTGAAATAAAAATAAACAATTCACAAATATGTGCATCAGCCGTTTTCCATATTAGGATAGAAAACACTGATAGTGCCAAATATTCAATAATGTGTAATGTCTTTCTATGAGCAATAGTGCCTTGCATATACTTTTGTTTTGTTAATAGCACAAATCCATATGAATTTCCTTCATCAAATTCTTATACTCTTATTCTGGGATCTAATCCAATTTCCATATGAACTTACAGTCTGAAATCTCCTCTCAGATGTTTTGTGTATATCTAAAAAATGTAACAAAATGTAACTGGGTTTAGGTCTCTATTAGTCTAGATTCTTCTTAAATTCTACATTCTGCTATCCTAACTGCAGGGTTTCTTCAAAACCAGTACGAGTTCTGAAATCACTACTTTCTTCTGCTGTATCCTTTCATTTCCTATTTCTGAGTTCAGCTCTCTTTCCCCAAAATGTCTTAGTTTCATGAAAACAATAGTTATGTCAATTGTATTCATCATTTTGTCTCCCATGCCAGCTATAAAGAAGTCATTCTATAAATATTTTCTGAATCTATGTATATGTTAATTAATATGCAAATTGACTAAGAGTTTATGAGAATTCCAGGAGTCATATAGCAAATGATAGTTCTCTCCTAAATTGCACTTTAATTTCAATCCATAGAGTTAAATACCACCACAATTATGTAATACATTTTTAGAGCTATTCTATGCAGGTACATTTATGTATGCATGAAGATGACATATATGTACTTACTTTGCATAAGTAAAGCCATGCAATGTTCATCTAACAATACATAATCTACTTCAACTTTTAAGGGCTTTATAAGTGTTCCATTGTATGAATAACCTATAATTTCTTTAAATAATTTTTTAAATTAAATAAAGAAAAATAAAGAAAATTCCTCTCTTTGGTCAAAGGACTGTTAAAGGAGAAGCCCGGTAAGATTTAATGGGGTTATCCACACCCAGTGGCAGTGGTGGCCCAGTCTACCTATTGCATCTTTGCCAGGAGAGCATGGGCAGAACAACTTATCCTTTGGCTCACACCCAGTGGTAATGGGAATGCCCTTCTCCCTCCAATGGTGATGTCAATGGAGACAGTGAAGACTGCCAGAATCTACATTCTAAGTCTAAATAGGGTGACAGACTGTTAAATAGAAGATTTAAATGTGATCAAGAATGCCTTATCATGATATTCAATATGTCCAGGATATATTCAACTATCACTCATACCAAGAACCAGGAAAATCTCAACTGTAAGGAGAAAAAGACAAGTTATTCAGTACTGAGATTCAATAGATACTGGAAATATTTGGTAAAAATTTCAAAGCAACAGTACAGAATATATGTACTGTTCATGCACACATGGCCCATTTACCATGATAGATCATACTCTGGGTCATAAAAAACATGAAAAAACAAACAAGCAAACCCCGAAAAACCCTATAGCTAACATCATACTTAATGGGAAAAGATGCAGTACTTTCCCCCATATAGTCAGAAACAAGGCAAGAATGTTCTCTCTCAACATTTCTTTTTAATATTGTGCTGGAGATCCTAACTTGTCAAATGAAAAAAATATTAAGTACAGATTGGAAATAATGAAATAACATGTGCCCATTTACTAATGACACAGCTGTCTACATGAGAAATCCAAGGTTTCTACCTCTTGAACTTATAATTAAGTTCAGTATGGCCATACAGTACAAGATCACCAGACAAAAAATAATCATAATCTATATGCTAACATTAACATTGTAGAAATGAAACTTAAAACTACCTAATACCACTTCTATTTGTTTCCAAAAAATGAACCATGTAGGTATAAATACATTTAATAATTTATGTTGTAATATACTTATGTAATAAATCAAAGAAGATGCATAAGTGGAATGCTAAACCATGTTTATGAAATGGAATACTCATCATAAGAAAGATGTCAATACTTCCCAAATTGATCCAGAGGTTTAAAGCAATTCTTGTCAAAATTCCAGCAAGGTTTTTGTATGTGTAGTCATGCTTATTCTAAAATTTATGTGAAAAGGCACAAGCCCTAAAATAGCCAGAACAATCTTGAAAATAATAATAAATTGTGAGGAATGGTCTACCCCTCATTAAGGAGTATGTTATAGTAATGTATGTTACAGTAATCAAGACAGTGTAGTATTGGCAAAGGTTTAGACCTATAGATCAATGAAAAAATAGAAATCTTACAAATAGACTCAAAAATATGCCAACCTGATTTTTGACAAAGGTGAAAAAGCAATTCAATGGAGGAAAGATTGTGCTGGAGCAACTGAACATTTATAGGAAAAAAAAAAAGTGAAACTTGAAACAAGCCTTATAACTTACACAAAAAATTCAAAATACATTACAGATGTAAAAATAAAATATAAAATTCTAAAACTTTCAGATTTAAAACATAGGAAAAGTCTGAAGAATCTAGGTCTAGGCAAACATTCCTTAAACTTGACAACAAAAACTTTTTTTTTTTTTTTTTTAACATCTTTATTGGGGTATAATTGCTTTACAATGGTGTGTTAGTTTCTGCTTTATAACAGAGTGAGTCAGTTATACATATATATATGTTCCCATATCTCTTCCCTCTTTGTCTCCCTCCCTCCCACCCTCCCTATCCCACCCCTCCAGACAGCCACAAAGAACCGAGCCGGTTTCCCTGTGCCATGCGGCTGCTTCCCACTGGCTATCTACCTTACGTTTGTTAGTATATATATGTCCATGTCTCTCTCTCGCCCTAACACACCTCACCCTTCCCCCTCCCCATATCCTCAAGTCTGTTCTCCAGTAGGTCTCTGTCTTTATTCCTGTTTTACCCCTAGGTTCTTCATAACATTTTTTTTTCTTAAATTCCATATATATGTGTTAGCATACGGTATTTGTCCTTCTCTTTCTGACTTACTTCACTCTGTATGACAGACTCTAGATCTATCCACCTCATTACAAATAGCTCAATTTCGTTTCTTTTTATGGCTGAGTAATATTCCATTGTATATATGTGCCACATCTTCTTTATCCATTCATCCGACGACGGGCACTTAGGTTGTTTCCAAGAAAATTTGACATATTGGATTTCATCAAAATTGAACACTTGTGCTTTGTGAAGAGGATGAAAATATAAACTATAGACTTGGAGAAAATATTTTAAAATGCTTATGTGGCAGAAGACTAATATCTAGTGTCTATAAAGAACTTTCTAAACTTAAGAATAAAAAGCAAACAACCCAATTAGAAAATGTCAAATAACATAAACAGACATTTCTCTGAAGAGGATGTAGAAATGGCAACATAATGTTCAACCCCAGAGCTGTTAGGGAAATGAAAGTAAATCTACAATAATACAGCACCTACACATTTATTAGAATGACTACAATTTTAAAAATATGATAAGAACCCCAAATGCAAGTGAAATGCAGAGAAACTTCATAGATTGCTCATGGATATAGATTCAAAGAAATGGAAATTTATGTTTACACAAATGTTTAAAGCACCTTTACTTGTAATAGTCCAAAATTTAAATGAACCCAGATGTCCCACAACAGATGAATGATTAAACAAACAAGTGTGGTACAAACAGTAGAGTGTTATCAAAGAATGATAAAGGATGGATAAATCCAACAATTTGGATGAAACTCTGGGAAATTCTGCCGAGGAAAAAAAATCCAAATCCAAAATGTTACATCCTGTATGGATCCATTCATGTAAAAAATTATAGAAAAATATAACAGATTCATGGTCACCAGATGTTAAGGACAGGGTGAGGGAATGAGTAGTCATAGAAGGGTAATATGAGAGATCCTCGTGCATTTATACTTCGACATGGGAATGTATATGATAATAATGCATAATATTGGTTTATATTCTTTTCAACTTTATGTAAATAAAAACACAGTGCCACATAGACTTCATTTTCACTTTTGCTAAGCATTATGTTGGCTACATTCATGAATTTATTTCTATGGTATTCAATTAGATTCATTCAATTAAATGGGTACACAATTGAGATATTCATTTAGTTTGTTGTTGAATTCTTCCATATTACAAATAATGTAATAAAAATCTGGATTTTATTTATACAGAGGTCAAGTCCTCCCAAAATGTCAAAAATTACATTTATGGAGTTTTAGTTGATTTTAAATAATGTCCATGACTACTTTAGCCCCAGAATATTCGTTATAAATCATATATCTCTGATTATAATCCTTGAGCATCCTTTATATCTACTGTACTGTAGAACACTTACATCTTATAAACTTATTCAGCAGAAAAGTACAGACTGGCTCCTGTCAACTTCTAAAATGGAAGTTCCTTTAAAAGCATGAAAGTATGATACTTTGATTTCAGGGTCAGTCAGGGTGGAACCAGGACTGCTAAATTTCCAGAACTTAATATTGCAGTTGTTGAAGCCCCTGTTACAGGAGAGGAAATTTAATCATTTCTGGTGAGCTCAGTCTTTCTCAAGAGACCAGCATGAAGGAAACATCCACTCACTCAAGAGAAGAGATAGCTATTGAGGTACTGCACATAGAGAATGAGTCTTATGAAAGTGTGTATCACATCAAATACAGCGCTGGCTTTAAACTATCCTGAAATTGAGAAGAAGATTGAAGAAGTCACAAACTTGGCTACATTCTCTGGTATTTATTAGGTAAGCTGAGGTTAAGTTAATGCCATTTAATAGTAGCCCTTAATATTCATGTCTAATGTTCAGGAGGGGGAATCTCTGTTCCTGTCACTTTCATTTCACCCTGGTAGGAAAGCTAATTTAAAAGCAAGGAATAGAGATTCCTATTATTGTGAAACACCTGATGCCAGCTTCAGAAGAAGTGGATCAGTACTCGTATTCTGCTCTTTTGTTAAATGGATACTTGCTTTCTCAAGGGAAAGTATGTATTTATCCCTGGGATATCAAATTTTTCATTGGATATTAAGGTTGTGAGATTGTACATCAATGAAAACTCAAATCCAGTTTTAGATGTTCAAATTAAATTTAGCCATAATTCTTCCTCTCAGTCTGGGAAACCATCAGCTATGATTTTCTCAATGTAGAATTCCTGTTTAGTAGTATCCTCAGGTGTTTTAAGGTCTGGGAACAAAATGATACAAGACAAAACAAACTTAACCAAATATTCATATCTTCCTTCATGTAGCACTTGAAAAATAAACCTTTTCCTCATCTAATAAACTCTTTTCTATAAGTAAAATTAAAGTTCCCAAACCAGTTTTCATAGAATATCTATGAGAATTTAGTAGCCATGCCTTGTTAAAATATATTTTAGAAATAGCATTGCATTAGACAGGTCTGGGTTTGATATGCTGTCATAACAAACAAACCCAGACACTTACTTGCTTAACATCTACAAGTTCATTACCACATGAACAAATTCCCCACTGGGTACAGAGTTCCCTTCCAAATGATGAATCAGGCTGATTCTGTCTTGGCTCCACCCTTCAAAGATTTGACCTTCAGGTTCAGAGAGAATTGGAAGGGTGTGCACGGGACTCTAAATTCTTCAGCCTGCAAGTTTCATGCGGCACTACTGTCAATAGCATAGGTCACAGTTAGTCATGTGACCTTTTCTAAATTCAGAAGGCCTTAGAAATGTGGTTTTCGTATGCACCTATGATGGAGAGATCATAGGTGCATACAGTAAAGGCAATAACAAACTCAACATCAACTATTTGACTCACTTTCCCCCAACTACACACAGCCAGAGCACATACTCATGCCCTCTTGAAGGAAGACATCCTAGAACTTCATTCAATCCACCATGTCCTACATAGTTTCATCCCCCAGGTCACTTGCTGTAACCTACCATTAAATCTGAACATTAACAACTTTTAGTTTGCATATCTATGAGTTAAAAATACAAGACATATCCCTGAGACACACACACGCACACACACACACATTCTCACACACATGGAAGAATGTGGTAAGTGGGATAGACAACCAATTAAATTCTTCTTTGCACAGAAGAAATAAAGAAAACACATAAGTTGCTTGCCCAGGGCAGAGAATTGGAAAGCTCTCTATCCTGGCTGCAGTTAGCCCTAATTCTAATTTGCAGTGGAAATTCCTTTGTCTTATTCTCTCTTACTTCTGGGAGGGTATTTTGATCTGGGTGGTACTTTTGTCCCCTCATTATTGTCCTTGGTCAAAAACGTTGTGGATGTTTGTGAATATGTACAAGTTTCTTAGACCTCTTCTTACTTGAGTAAAGTAGGGGTGCATTTTTGTTTTGATTCTTGAGCAGTGAAGGTAGTCTTAAGGTTTTATTGGTAATACATTTCTACCAAATGAATAGTAGACTTCTTGTCTATTTGGCTCAAGTAAATTCTGGGTACCAGTAAATAAATTAAATGTCTTTTTAGATAAAGTTATCTTTCTATCTCCTTGTTTTGTCATTCCTTTTCTTTTCCCCATATCCTTGTGTTGGCTATTGTCTAACTATATTAAGCAAGAAATGGGAAGAAGATCTATCTTTAATCTGATCTTATTTTGAGTTATTTTATCCACCATAGCAGTTCTGATAAACACCACATTCTTAATCTGACTTTCTGTTCAATTTCAATCAAATGAAATGTTTTATCAAAATATACTAGATATTTTGTACATCTTTTTAATTTAGGTGTGATATGGTTAATCCATTAGTACAGAACTAATCAACAACTACTGATGATGTATTATAAAGTTTTTTGTTCCTGTGTGGATGACTAGGATAAGTTCTTTTGAAAATCTATGTTTGCTATTAGAACAGGGGTCCCCAACCCCCGGGCCATAGACTGGTACGGGTCTGTGGCCTGTTAGGAATTGGGCTGCACAGCAGGAGGTGAGCAGTGGGTGAGCAAGGGAAGCTTCATCTGTATTTACAGCTGCCCCCCATCACTCGCATTATCACCTGAGCTCCGCCTCCTGTCAGATCAGTGGTGGCATTAGATTCTCATAGGAGCGTGAACCCAGCTGTGAATTGTGCATGCGAGGGATCTAGGTTGTGTGCTCCTTGTGAGAATCTAATGCCTGTTAATCTGAGGTGGAGCTGAAGTGGTGATGCTTGTGCTGGGGAGCAGCTGCAAATACAGATTATCATTAGCAGAGAGGTTTGACTGCACAGAGACCATAACAAATCAATTGCTTACAGCCTCATATCAAAACCCTATCACAGGGGCAAGTGAAAACCCTATCAATGAGTGGGAAGTGAAAACAAGCTCAAAGCTCCCACTGATTCTGCATTATGTTGAGTTGCATAATTATTTCATTACATATTACAATGTAATAATAGTAGAAATAAAGTGCATAATGTGATGAGCTTGAATCCTCAAAAACCATCGCCCACTGTTGTGGAAAAATTGTCTTCCATGAAACCAGTCCCTTGTGCCAGAAAGGTTGGGGACCACTGTATTAGAATATATTTGGATATTTATGCAATAAAAATGCAGAATTTTAGTTTTCTGATGAAATACACAATTTAAAATGTTAAATAATTATTTTAAACTTAAAAATTTTATTAGAGGAATTGACTCATTGACGAAAGAAACTCTTCTCTTTTGATTGTTGCTCAGTTTCTATTTTTGTAGTTACTAATATTTAGGTTGCCCTAATGATGCAGCCTTCAGAGGGAAAATACTTTCCCTTTATCTTACCCACAGAAACTAATGTGTTCAATCTCCTCGCCTCTAACCTTCCTCACTGGTATTGCTATAAAAGAGGGTTGATAAGCAACACCTGGAATCTTTGCTTCTTCATATTTTAGTGAATTGAAACATAATCAGTGAAATCAATATATTTTTTGTTCCCAAAATTATATAAAAATTCAAATTGAAGAGTTATATTCATGAATATCAGTTGATTTAATAGCTCAAATCTATTTACTTTAAAAGAAACCAAGTTGTCCAGAGGTATCCTTTCTTATATGTATTTGACTTTCTTATTTTTTAAACAATTTGTCATTAATAATATTACCAATTACCATTATTTTTTGACAAGATTTTTAGCAGATAAATTATATAAATAATGTAAACAATTAAATAATTCCCAGTAAAAAATGCTTTCTAAAAACTTGGGGATAAGTGATCAACTTATCCACTGAATGATAATCAGCTTGATTTTCCCTCAAATTTAGCAAAGGGGTTTTCTGGGGGTTTTCCCTCAAATTTAGCAAAGAGGTTTTCTGGGAGAAAACCCTGGGGTTTTCTCCAGCTTGACTGTCCTGTGCAGGGTACACACTGGAATGGAAAAGGGACCAGATAATGCTGTGATTGCTATAGAGTTTTGTCCCTAAGTGACCTCTCTGTGAACAAGCTGGGTAAAGATTCAGTAAATTGCATTTGGCAAATACTAGTTCTGTAGCAGCAGACCTCTGCAAATGATTTTGGTCAATAGAGTTTAATTACCTGTATTTAAAGTATTAGTGACTGATTTCCTAACATGTATACAAATCTCCCTTGGCAGAGAGTGTGTTGCATCAAAGCAGATTGACAGGGACCAGATGACAAAATTGAGCAAAATTTGAGCAATACTGAAATGTGAACTTGTGGCAACATGGCTGTAATATTTTTCCCTAC
>NW_006783957.1:2433004-2447157 GCF_000442215.2 Lipotes vexillifer
ACATTTAAAAATATTTCAGAATAAAAAGAATTGAGATGCTTCTGGGAGAGAGAACTGTATAGGTCAGGGAATATAATATGGTGGAGTTTAGCTTCCTTGTTAATAACTGCAGAAAGAGACACATTTTAAAATTTTGTCTGTAAATTGATAACTTCTCTAATTAATTAGAAACTTCACAGATGTTATAGGCTGATTTATGTCCCTACCAACATTCATATGTTGAAGCCCTAAATCCCAGAACCTTAGAATGTGACTGTGTTTGGAAATAGGGTCTTTAAAACGGTACTTAGGGTTAAGAGAGATTATAGGGTAGGGTCCTAATACAATATGACTGGTGTCCTTGTAAGAAGAGGAAGAGTGGGGCAAGCACAGAAGAGAAACCTTGAGAGAACATAGCAAGAAGGGAGCCATCTACAAACCAGAAGAGACCTCAGGAGAAATCAATCCTACTGGCATCTAGATCTTGGACTTCCAGCCTCCAGAACTGTAAAAACTAAATTTCTGTTCTCTAAGCCACCCAGTCTGTGGTATTTCTTTATGGCAGCCCTAGAAAACTAATACAAGGGTCCTTATGTTTCCCTAAAACTTCTAACATTTGGCTTTATTTAAAATTTATATATGGATATGTTTTTAGGATGTCAAGGTTTCTATGAACTTTTAGTTCTTTCCATGAAATATGTGACTTTAAATTATAGTATATTTTTTTTACTAAGTGAGGCAATGATTTTTTATTATATCAAATGCAGTTTCCACTCTCCAAAGCTGGTTATATACAGCAGGTCATATTTTTATGTGTGAAAAATACTTTGTCATTGCCCTTCTCCAAGGTTAACTTCAGGTTTCTTAATGAAGGGGAGGACAATTGTTTTCTCTGTTGTGCTTTACAGATTTCAATTAGATAGAATAGTGGCTTTGACAGAAATACTGGCATTTATTTATTTTTTGTGAACATTAGTGTAATTTTTAATAAATATCTTGTAGAATGTGTTAACGTTAGATCTCCTTGTCACCATCATTACAAGGAGGAGAATTGTGATGAAAACACTTGCATGTAGAAGTAATTTATACATTGTATCCTTTCCTGAAGAGAATATAAAGAAAGATGGCACAGTTACAAGGCATTAATAGAAAGAGCTGATTTTTAAAAATGTTTACATTTGTAGGATCCAAAATATCTCCTTGCCAGAAAGTGAGACTAGTTAAGGCTGGTTATTACAGTTTTAATTATAAACTTTCCTAATGTTCAATATCTTGAAATTATTTAAAAGCAAATTTATTATTCTCTTTGAAAATATTTAAAAGTTTTTATATATATTTATATAATACACTATACAATAAAATGTTCATGTCCAAAAACACTCTGAACTGATTTTGTACAGTTTACACGTATAATTCTTGTCTATGTTGTTTATTCAGTGTACATAAAAAAGAGAAAGAATAATAGAAAATATTTTGTCTAATTTTATTTTACATATAAAAGTAATTCATTAAGATTTTTCCCTATAAAAATTACTTACTGATTGTAACAATGATGCAGAAATAATATCCTAATTCTTCAATTCTTCAATTCTTAAGTTTCAGCTAAAGTTTATTAATATCACTTATATCATGCATTCAAAATAACTTTCTTTTAACCATAAATCAAAGTGAATAATATTTATTCATTAGTATTCCAAACATTGCTTCATTCTTTCATACTAAGTCCTTATCATTTTCCTTTTAGCTAAATTTAGCATTAATATGAAAAGTGCAGTGTCTAAAATTTGAAAGCAAACATCAGAGAAGCAGCTGGTGATGGCAATATATTTTGTTAGTTGCACTTATCAATGTGAATCAGACGTCAGTTGGGACATGTCTGTTCCTTAATATATAGCTTCTTTTGGCACTTTTGTGTTCTAGAATGTACAATACCATCAAATTTTGACAGTTTCCTTGAGGTTTATATTTTCATTGCCTTGGTGACCTCAACTTCTTGCCTTCATGATTTTCTGGCTCTTATAGATCTTTCTTGGCTGTCTTGACTTTAAAAAAATAGGCTATCAACATCTCACCTCATTGCCTTATCAAGTTTTTCGATTAAGAAGAGAAGATTTTGGGCTTCCCTGGTGGTGCAGTGGTTGGGGGTCCGCCTGCCGATGCAGGGGACGCGGGTTCGTGGCCTGGTCCTGGAGGGTCCCGCGTGCCGCGGGGCAGCTGGGCCCGTGGGCCATGGCCGCTGAGCCTGCGCATCTGGAGCCTGTGCTCCACAGCGGGAGAGGCCACAACAGTGAGAGGCCCGTGTACCGCAAAAAAAAAAAAAAAAAAAAAGAGAGAAGATTTCTACCCTGAGATAATTTCTTAAGTTTCTTTTAAGACATAGAGGTTTGTTATTCAATTGCATTACATTTAATATTCCATTTTCAACCTAAAGTAGCTTAATAGGTTTTCTGCCTCTTCCCTTTTTCACACACTTTTATATGTCCTTTTCTAATGTATATATGGATTTCTCATGTCTCTGTGGTCCTCAAGCTTATCCTAGCCATGTTACCACCAACCTCATATTCTAGCTGCTATGAGTGTGGTGTAAGTATTTTTTTTTTATAATGAAATTTTTCAGAGAGTTTCTGAAGATTAAAACTGATTAAAGAAAGAAAAAAAGAGAAGTTCAGGAAAATTATAGCAAGCTTGTTTTGGTATAATAATAATGATAATTATGGTAACAGCTTTGGTACATATGAAGAAGTATTTTTTTATAAAAATTATTTAAATAATTTTAGCTATCATTCATAGTACCTTTGTCAGAGGTTTAAATAGTACTCTACACTGTTTACTGTAGAAATGGAATACTTTCTAGTTATTTTTTTGCATTATTAAAATATTATTTCTTTCAAATTCATGTATTACATCCACACATTTCACATTTGCATTTTTAACTTGTGTTGCTACATTTTATTAAAATTAGATGTATTTACACAGTTGATCAACTAACTTTGTATTTAGAACTGTGCTTTGATTGTGTTACAACCATACTGAGACATTGGGTAAGTTCTGAAAGAGGAGAGAAATAAGGGAGGTAAGAAGGGAAGTGGGCAGAAACGGGAAAGGAAGGATGGAAGCACGGGCATAGGACGAGAAGAAAGCATTCAAATTGAAGTCTGTATCAGTGAGGAAATTAAAACAAAGATGACTGTGATTGAGGGAAAAGATGATTGATAGAACTGTTAAGATGGGAACGTGTCAGGGCATGTGATTTGGATATCTTCTGTCTTTCCATATCCCTCTCTACCTTATATGTCCTTCTCTGCCCTCCTGTCTGTCCTGGGAGACTGTCCTGTGGAGTCCAAATGGGCACAGTCCAAAAGGGGCACTAACATGAAATAGAAAGGCAGGAAGAGAAAATCATTGGGAAACATACTCCTTACCTTCCCCTTGATTGTCTATGGTTTGGAAATTCCTGTGTTTCTCACTTATGGTCTTAGCTTCTGCTAGGTTACAGAATTAAAAGAATAAGTGGTTTCTATTAACACAGATCTCTCTGTAATCACCTACAGACCTAGGGCTGTTAGTGACTCCCTATTCTGCTACATTCTGAAAGCTGTTCCATTCCCTCCTAATTTCCTCAATCTTGCCTATACTTTGTAAACAACCCCTTTATTAATTTTTTGAATTGCCTTTTTCGATGTGCCATCTGATTGGAGATATATATATATATATATATATATATATATATATACCAAAATTAACATGGCAATTGATACTAGAGTGGCCCTAAGGAGAAAACTCACAAAATTAGATTATGGGATAAAGATGTTCATTTAATGAGTCCTCAGAAACTCCACACTGAAGGACACTGGGAATTAATAAAATGTGGTGCAGTGTGCTGTGTCAGAATTACACCATTATGACTGATGGTGTCAGGGGTGGAGTGCAAGTGAAGGGCAAGGCATTGGGAGACAAGTACCGCTGATGCTCAGTGGCTATGGTAACAATGCTGATTACTGTGTTGTAAGCTGACAGTTGTTGATTGCACTAGAGGGTATACTAAAAAATGATTATAAAAGAAAGCTCTCAATTTTTATCTCAAGACACAGGTAGACCTCTATCAGGATATTTTTATGCCAGATATGGCCATGGAGCATATATGGCTGAAGACTAATGACAAGAACAATTGTAAGTGTTGCCAAGTTGCAAGACAAATACATTCTCAGTAAGGCAGTGCCTGAGAAGAAATGGAGAATCTCCCAAGAGCAATACATATTAGGGGTTGAGGAAGCAGGATAGGCATAGGGAGAAATTGAATGCATTGCTTAGAGATTTTAGCTGAACTCGTGGGGATTCTGAAGCTAGGATGATCCTTCAGAGAGGTCCTGAACTGGGAAAAAGGAGCCAGGTGTTTTACACTCATATCAACCAGCCACTGGATTTAGGTTACCCCTGGAAGGGGTTGTTGTTTAGCTGATATATTGCTACATTACAAACCACCCACAAATTAATAAGCTTAATAAAATAAATTAATATTTTCATGATTCTGTACATTTTCTTGTGATTCTTCACTTGATGTCACTTGTGTGGCTGCATTCAAATGGTCATTTCATTGTGGCTGTATATCATCAAGACTAAATTGCTACTGTTTTTGATGAGTAACCAAGATTCCAAAAGCAAAGGTCCGTGTTAACATGTGTAAAGTTTATGAGCTCCAAAGTCCAAGAGATGTATGGACATAGTCATTGTAAGTCACTTCTGCCTATCTTTTTTGTTCATTTTATCCATGAACTAATAAAGAAGGGTATCACAATATTAGTCACGGTACCAAGAATTTGGATTGTTGCTGCTAAGTGGATGAATTCAGGAGTCTTAGTGGAGTGTCTCTTAGATTCCTCATATTCAATAATAATAATACCCAAGGGGAAATTGTATACATGCAGGACTGTAGATAGCTTAGATTATTTGGTTTGATTCATCACAACAGGCTAAAAAAAAGTAAAGGTAAGAAAATAAAATATGAATTATTATAAAATGTTCAAAGGAAAATGGAATATATGTTATCCATTTTGGCCTTCTTAACATCTACATACAGAAGGACTGTGGCAGCTACTCTATGTTAATTATTTATATACCATCCTCTCCTTTCCAAATACCATATGTCAGAGGGCTAGAGTGTGTTTTGTCATGGCTGGAAGGATTTGTGTGTCTTTGGTACTTAAAATGTTAGTGACATAGTCAAGCTTTGAGAGTCATATGGTAATTTAAACTAAAATTGGGCAATTTATTTTACTTTCGTGATTTTACACTGACCTACATAAGAAAAATGTGCCCTGTTTATAAAAATTAAAAATTGTTCAAGTGAATTGGGCTTATATGAATAATTTTAATTTACTAAATTCACAAGTTCTATTTAAATACTTTAGACTATTTTGCTGATAAACTAAGACTTGCCCAGTTACACTTTGAAGAGTTTTAAATTACTATGGAATAGATTATGTTTAAAACTTCTTTTTAAATGATTACTAAAATTATATTAACTAAGTCTTAAATGTGACCAACAATTCAGTCTGTTCAATCAGAGTTCATAGAACATTATTTAGGTTTTCCTAGGAAATGTCTTAAAATTATAAATAGAATAAAATAACTTGTATGTCAAGTGCAGAAGAAAAATAAAAACTCATGACTGTAGCTTAAAAGACCCCGTGATGCAGAGTTGACTGCATTTCTACAATTAGGCCTCTTAGCCTTCTCATTCTCTTGACATCTAACCCAGCGTCTTGTCACCTTGGGCCCCAGGTGCTGACAGTTTCCTCTTCCTGTTGGGTTTTATCTTCACATCTTCACATGACTTGATCCTTCCCTTTATTTGTCTCAGTCTGAAAGCTGTCTTCTAAGAGAGGCCTCTCCTAACCCCTAGGTTCCCAAGCACTCTCTCCTCTAGAAGAACACCAACCACGAGATAATTTTCTGATTGGTGTTGGTTTCTTTTATACCTTTCTCCATGAGAAGATAAACTTGGGGAAGGTTAGTCTGTTGTCTGCCTGTTTCAGGGCTGTATTTCTAAAAGTTAGTCCTTTGATCCTGGATCACAGTACGTGCACAGTTAATATTCATTAACTAAGGTAATCTCACCCAACCCTCATTAATATCCATCTTTTGACTCCAGAATCTGAAGAAAGGGAGGTATGCTGTTAATTGTTTTAAAATATAAATATTAGTTGGTATTATTAAACAATACAACTTTATAAACCTGGGAGGTTCAATTTCAGTCCACAGAAACAAAGAACTATGCAGGTGATCAGGATATAGAAATAAAAAAGCCTAACATTCCTCCTGCCATCGTGGCGTTTAAAACCTTTATGAGAAGCAGGACATTGAACTACTGTCAAACTACCGTGCATCTAGCTCTCTTTGCTCTTATAAATCTACCCGTGCACTTATTACCAGGATTCTTATTATTTAATCTATAAAATATAACTAATTAAATTAAAAAGCTTTTTGGCACTGTATGAAGCACAATAAAATAATTAGGTACATTTTTTAATCTTCAACATCATTTTATTTTAACATGTATGTTGTAACAGAAAAGTTCATACTTTCCTCATGTTTTTATTCATTTTTGTGACTATATTTAGTGATAGGTTATGCATAATTTAATTTTGTAGAAATTAGTCCCTGTAAAATTACAAAAATCCAAGCCAAATATAATGTGCTTTGATGATAAAAATCCAGAAAACCAATAGGAAATAATTTCAATAGGGATCAAATGCCTTGTCCCATGTCATGGCTTTTCCACTTAAATCCTTATTATACTGGGACTTTCTACAAGGATTTTTCATAGAAACCTTTGTGGAGTATTTTCCCCTCATTTCATAATATCAATTGATCATTTCTCAAATATTAACATGATGGCTATGTTTGGTATTGTAAAAATTAAACAGTGAATGCCAAATAAAACTTTCAAAAATACAAGATTACTAATTTTACATTAAAAAATGGTGCAAGTAATGGCAGTCAAAGCTCTCTCCACCTTTTTCCCTAATGAATTTGAGCCACTTAGAAAAAGGACACAGGCCGTGTTCAGATTTAGTAATGAGATAGGGTAATTGCTCCATTTTCTCACAGATTCCTGGTTGAATGTTATTAGAGGATGCTTCTTAGTCCTCAAGACAAACTGAAGCTCCCAAACAGACCATCTTTTCCCACCTCCCTGTCCTGTCTAGGTCTTAGGGCCTCTTGACAAGAAACCATAACATTCCTGTAGTTTGTGGCACATATCTTTGTAACATCTCGCTTCTTTTTTTGTTTTTTGGCCTTCTCGATTCTTATGGAGAACAGGGATGATAAGTGTGTGTGTGTGTGCGTGCATGCATGTGTATGTGTGTGTGTGATTTATGTTTGAGTATATGTGAAATCAAGAAATAAGTAAGGGCCAAGTCAGAAATGTCTTTTCCATGTGGTAGTTCCAGCCCCTGATGAAGGTGGCCCAGGAGAGTGGTTCCCCCTAACTTTTCAATCAGATAAGAAGCAAAGGTGGGAGGAAGGAACTAAATGAGTTACCTCAATATATGCCCATATTATCACTAGAATCGATTCTATTAACTAGGAAAACTCAAAGCCTATGCCATGGTTATGATTAGGAACATCTACCTGTTTTTCACAAGGACTGGCCTAAGCTGTAAAATAAGAAAAACATTATATATATACTTTATCTTTTAACACCAAACCTGATGGGACGAAAAAGTGTCAAAATGTGGAAATTTTTTGTTGTTGATGAATGTAGGAAGCACAAAACAGTGAATATGTACCTTCTATCTTTCCATGTGAAAAATATAATGGGAAGAATAAATTATTTTCATCAGAAAGTTTGATTAGAAAAATCCCCAATTTTATGTCAATATAAAGTTTTTCTTCAAGTATATTGCATGTTTTCTTTTTGTTGCTGTTGTTATGTGTGTTTTATTTCCCTTACATGCACGCAGGTTTATAAATTGGTAGAACTGGTAACATTGGCAAAATCAAACATTAGAGATGATTGTTTTTTTTTTAAAAAATTAAAGTATCAGTGGAACCTTGAAGCATTGTTTGTGTCAAATCATGTTATCTACTACATATCAGTAACTGTTTTGCCTGTCATGAAAGATTTGGCAGCTTATGGGAATGTCAGATGTCAGTAGAATTTCATTGCCAAGCAAAAGTTTGATTATAGTGGAGAAAAATTTTTACTGTGTAAGGGTTGAAATACTTCTGAGTCATGCATATATATTTGGCTTGCTTTGTTGATAAGAAAGAAACAAGACATGACTTTTTACATCAGCATGAATTGGCCTTAGCTATGTTTTCTAAGACATCTGACCTCAAAGAGAGGAAAATGTAATTAATTTAAAATTCATCATGCTGCTAACTTCTCAAGATTTGGAGCAGAGAAGGGAAGCCAACTACTTTAAGCACTTGACAAAACTTTAAATGATACTTTGTGTTTAAATATTTCTTTTTTTGTTTTTAAGAGAGAGATGGAGAAAACAGAGAAGCTACTATTATCAGAATAATTTGACAAGAAGGAGTTTATCCATGGCTTTCCTTCCTTGTTGGATATTCTTAGCTGTACAAATAAGGAAAATATTTCAAGGTTCAACAGGCACCATTAAGTATTTTACTGGGGATGGGAGGGGACAACTAACCAAACCAAAAAAAAAAAAAAAAAAAGCCCTAAATTGTAGTTTGGTCCAACTGCCACTTTTGAGAAGGTTAAAGTCAGAAAATGATGTGAAGCTTCTAATAGTTGGGGATGAGTTGCAGCAGGCTGGAGTCAACAGTGATAAATCCCTGTAAGTTCCTAGACAGGTGGGAGATTTCAGTTACTGCAGGATGCATTCTGAAGGCCATTTTTTGTTTAATGTTATGTTTTAAGTTTTTAAGTCTTCCTTTTATTCAGCCATTTGTTTATATGAACTGTTTCCTTTGCTTACCTGTGTGTGCATGCTTTACTTCTGGTTAAAAAGCCATAGTGTTTCCTGTCCACATAATAACCAGGCCCAACCCTGCTTAGCTTCTGAGATCAGACGAGATCTGGCACGGTCAAGGTGGTATGGCCGGGGAAGCTGGGATGAAGTGAGAGAGTGGCAAGGACATATATTCACTACCAAATGTAAACTAGATAGCTAGTGGGAAGCAGCTGCATAGCACAGGGAGATCAGCTAAGTGCTTTGTGACCTCCTAGAGGGGTGGGATAAAGAGGGTGGGAGGGAGACACAAGAGGGAAGAGATATGGGGACATATGTATATGTATAACTGATTCACTTTGTTGTAAAGCAGAAACTAACACACCATTGTAAAGCAATTATACTCCAATAAAGATGTTAAAACAAAAAAAGCCATAGTGTCTGTTGTTAGTTATTATACAGCTTACCTGTATGCCTTGTGGAAATGAACAAAAGTTAACCAAATGAGAAAAACAAAGGCTATGTATTCTGAACTCACTACAGCAAGGGAGTGAGCTATTGCCACGTGCTTTTTGGCAAAGACTCAAAGGCAAGCCGAACAGTTGGAAGGCTTTATAGTGGGAAATAGGGAAAATGGTTTCATGTGTGTCCTGACTGGAGGCTCTTGCTGTGGGGGAATCTGGAGGCTGGCTCATTAGAATAGGAGCATCCTATGTGATTGGTTAGGGGTGTACATCTAGCCTTCTCCTGGGGACAAAACTTAGGGAAGCTGGCAGTTATTAAGCACATCCTGACTATTTTTGTTTGATTGTTACAGAAGTTATTGTTTAGCTTCCTGGATCATCACGGGAGATAGCAATCCAGCTTCTTACAAGTCTGACTTAGAGCAGGCTAGCTTCCTGTGTAGTTTATTGAATAAGGGGTTGGTTTCCTGGGCACATTGCTACAGGTGTGGGTCAACTATCCATCTTTCTATATGGTCTGGCTGTTGTCCATCTCTATACTCAGTCTCTCAACTCTCACGCTATGTTTCCAAATCCAGGTCCTCTATTCTCTAGTGCTTGATATTTCCTAGAGATTCACCCTACCAGTGTCTTCCTTATTCACCTTGCTTGAGGTGCGATGGCCTCCCTCATCTCAGGCCTTTCCATTTTCTGTTTTTTTCTTATGAAACATTTCTTACAAAAATATGTCCATGGCTGTTTTGCACTCTTTACTCTGATCCCTGCCCAAATGTTACTTCTTCAGTAAAATTTTCCCTGATCAGTCTACACAAACCAGCCAATCTGAATCAGTCTACTCAGCTCACTTGTGTCCCTCCTTAGAGATTATCATTCTCCTGCTTCAACTGTTCATTTTTTGTTTAATGTTCATCTCTAGAATTTAGTCATCATGGATATTGCTTATTTTGTTCCCTGCTATATTCATTCTTCTTAGAATAGTAAAATGTGCAAAGTCATTGGTCATAAAGTATTGGTTGAATGAATAAAGCCTGTATTCTTTGATTTAACAAATTTAGAAAATATTTTTTCATCTATCATATGATCTTTGAAAACCTTAGCTCATTGTTTCCTTACTTTCCCTTTCCAACATCTTCTCATAATTTTATGTCTTATTACCTTTAGTTTTTCTAGATGCAAAATTTCTATCTCACAATTATCCTGAATTTAATTTTAAGATAAGAAAAATTCAATAAAATTCTGTCAATTAAAAACATTCAGGGATTAAAAAAAAACATTGATGACAATGATTTAGCTCACCCTTCCCACCAAATCACACTTTGCTTCCAGATTGATAACTGTTATTGTCTTCTGTTGTATAGGTTTTCAGATAATTGTGTTTTCACTTGTATTGGTACTCTATTGATCATGGTAAATTAATATTAATTCTAGAACAAGCAAACCCAAACTATCAGGAACTTGAGATAGTAAAGTTTTAGTTTTCATTAAGTCAGGGTCTGATTGACACTGATTGGTTCTCCACAAGCCCCCTTTGAGGAAATATATCAGTAATCCAGTTTCCTATCATATTAGGCAATGACAAATTCAATACCAATGTGGCTCCCAGCATATCTGCACAAAGAGAAGAGAGATTGTAAATGAGTGTGAGGTATGTCTAGGCCCATAAGTGGTGCACATCTTTATGTTTATATTTTATTTATGATTCAATTAAGTGAACACAAAATTAATATCAAAGGCAGTTGGGAAATATAGTCTTGCTATGTGTTCAAACAAAATAAAGACAGGAGGATGTTATAGAGATAGTCCCCTGCCTAAATCAACTAAATCATAATTAGTTTTTGAAAAATAAAATAATAATATTGAAAAAATTTCTAGCCGGATTGATTGATCAGTAGAATGATAGAAAATACAAATTATTAATTGGAAAAAATATAGCTATCACAGCAGAGGTTAAATATATTGGAAGGAAAATAAGGAGACATCATTAACAAATGTACACCAATATATGCAACAACTTAGTTGAAACTGATGAATTCCAAAAACTGACACAAGAGAAATAGAATATCAGAATTGCTGTACATATGGAAAAGAAACAGAATTTTGTGTTGAAAACCAAGTTTTAAAAACTTCAATGCTCAAGGATTGCTCAAAGTATTTATATTTGTATGTTATTGGAAATAATATTTTTCCACTTTCCTATTGTCTTTTAGTTTAAAAGAAATACATTTTTTTTTGCTTGTTGTTTATTGATCTTGCATTCTACAGCCTTTTTAAAGTCTTCATTTATTCTAACAGGTTCTTTTTGGTAAATCACCTAAGATTTTGTGTGCACATATTCATGTCTCTTTGGAAAAAGAGATTTATGTTTTTCTCTTCAAACTGTGTGATTTTATTTTATTTCCTTTCCTTGAATTGATGGAAGCTAATGCTTATTCTTGAATTTAGTGAGAACCCTCTTCCCCCACCAAGTAATTTTTGGATGAGTGAATTTTGTTAATACTTTCAGAGGAATTGGCACTGTGTTAAAAAATAAATACAACTTTGGAGGTCATGATGCTATTTGAAGTTTATATGTGAACACACAGTAAAAATTTGGGATCAATAATACCCTGGTGCTTATCAGGAAATAAGCATGTCAACACGTCCTTTCTGCTTTTAGAATAGCCTCCAGAGGTTTAGTCCCAGGAACATAAAATATCAAGCACTGTAGCTCCATTTCTGTGGGCTTTACCTTTTGCAAAACAGTTGCCATTGCAAATGACACTGACATACCAGTTCTGTTTGTGATGAGATTTATTTCTTCATGCTTGGCAATTATGAATAACCTTTGAAGGAAAAGGAAAACAGTTGAAGCTTGGCAAGTCATGTGTATCATCTCAGAAATTTCCTCTAAGTTCAAAGAACAAGTAAATATCACTTACGCCTACAGATTTAAAATTCTCTGCCAAAAAATAAGTGATAAAAAGAGTTTTCTCTCGTTTTCCTATCACAGATTATTTTATAAGGTGCTTCTTTAGGAGAATGGGGTAATTTATGACCTCAAATTGTCTGAACGTTTTAGGTCCTTGAGAATTCTCTGCTTCAACCATCACTTTCATTTCCTGCTGCTGTAGTTGTTCAAAGTTTTTAAATTGATCATATCACTTTGAAAAAAAGCAAATCATCCTTTTTGGTGTGACTGAAGTCCATAGTGATATTTTAGGTCACTGGGAAATTGAAAAATACAATTCAGAAAGAGAATACAATGTCAAAAAGACTGTTCTAGCCTCTCTGGGATATTAGACTGACGGACATTGATGGGAAACATATTCCATTGTTATTTTAAATATGCTCATTATTTTTATGATTCAGAATAGGTACATATAACAAAGATTATTTTTTCAAGCTCAACAGAAAGAAGAAAATACACATTTAACAGATAAGGTCAAGAAAAAAATATCTGATATGTCAGAAACACAAATATTTTTAGAAAATTGACAGAGTACTAAAATAAAGATATGTAACAGAAGTGTATCCAACAAATATAAAATAGAGAGAGAAATCCATTACACAGACTTCAATTTTTTTCTTTATCAGGCTTATCCTCAGGCTTACTCTGGTACACTACAGTGTATCTTTCTCAGGAGCTCCTGTACTGTCCATAGTTAAGAATACAAAGAGGTAAATCAGAAGCTGTAAAAATGTACTGTATTGGTACAAAGGAAGAGATCTCATTTTTTTTCAGCTCCAAACAGAGAGAACATAAGGTGCTTAAAATCTGACGGAAGACAGATATTTAGGTGACTGGCATTGTCAATTTCAAATAATTAGACCTGAAGCCAGTTTACTTATAAACTTTCTACTTGTCACTACTGTTAGAATACCACACACAATGTAGCTTGTGGTCTGTCAGCCAGTACACTGTGATTTAGGAAATTTAAAGAGAGAAAAATGATCTATTAACAAAAGTATATTGCCGTATATGCAGGGAAATTTGCATAAGTACAATGCATCTACCATGCTTTTCTATATTTGCCTAAGCAACTGATTCTTGACTTCTCTGTCGCTGTGGGTATTTTCCCTCAAACATCTTAAATATTATATCACCAGAGAGTGACATTTAAAATGGAAACTTTGTAAGTAACTTATTAAAATGGCAAAGACCATTTACAGTAGGTTGATCTGAGCATTTTAACCTATTTTAATAAAATATAATTTTGAATATATTGTTAAAGAATATGCTAATAGCATATACTGGCAAAATGTGATTTTGCACACCTTCATAATGTTTGCTATGTACATGTGTGTGTGTGTGTGTGTGTGTGTGTGTGTGTTTGTGAAAGAGAGAGAGAGATGTGTACTAATATCTCCATGTATTAATTGTTTAGAGCATAATATGCTATATTCAGGGAATTGTAACAGACTAGTAAATCACTAAAGAAGTATTTGATACTACTTACAAAAATATTTTTTAAATAATAATTTATTTAATCAGTGAATTGCTTCCATAAATCTTATCTATCTTTATGTGTTTGTGCATATTCTTGGATTGGAAAAATCAACATTGTGAAAATGACTCTACTTCCCAAAGCAATCTATAGATTCAACTCTACTTCGCAATCTATAGATTCAATGCAATCCCTATGAAACTACCACTGGCATTTTTCACAGAACTAGAACAAAAAATTTCACAATTCAATTTGAAACACAAAAGACCCCGAATAGCCAAAGCAATCTTGAGAACAAAAAATGGAGCTGGAGGAATCAGGCTGCCTGACTTCAGACTATACTACAAAGCTACAGTAAT
>NW_006783957.1:2447598-2453206 GCF_000442215.2 Lipotes vexillifer
CGCTCCGCGGCATGTGGGATCTTCCCAGACCTGGACACGAACTCGTGTTCCCTGCATCGGCAGGCGGACTCTCAACCACTGCGCCACCAGGGAAGCCCTTGGAGACTTCTAATGCACATTTTCATTTGACATTACATCATGAACATGTTTCTATTATATTCACTAATCTCTATAATTTATCCATTTTTCTATTGTTAACAAGGATTTTCAACAGTCTGATTTTATTAACAATGCTGTACATAAAGTTCCATGCATATTTCTGATGGTTTTTATGGAATAAAGCACTAGAATCAGAAATAATATTGAATCATACTGTATGAGTATTACAATGTTCCTAATTAATATTGCCAATATGCCTTCCAGAAAGTTAAACCAATATATTTCTATATTACTGTATATATTCCCAAAGTTACACAATAAGAGATTTTACAAATCAACATAAATATTCCAAAGAACAATGAGCAAATCAAATGTTTATAAATAAAAAAGTAATGTGCAAACTCTTGCATAATTAAACTAATGCAAAATAAATGAATGACTAGATATGTTTAATGTGTCAGATTAACCAAAGTATTTTGAGAATTAAAATAATATTGTAGATGTTCTTATACACTGCTAATGGGATGTCAACTTGGCCCAAAATTGCAGGAAAGTAATTTAGCAATATTTATCATAATTTATTTCCTTGATACTTTTTTAGATAATTAGAAATGTGGTTAGAAATATTTTGTTTAGGGGTGATAAACACAGCATCATTAATAGCAGCTAAATTTTTTTTAAATGAAAAAAAAAAAAAAAAAAAAAAAAAAAATAGATAATACTGAACATGAGAAAATTGAAGGGGTATCAGACCAGGTTTATTCACCACTTATTTCCATGTATATGCACTCACTAATGTCATACTAATGTTAGGATAAAGAGCATGGGTTATGCAGCCAGACAACTGAGTTGAAATATGAGCTTTGCCACATACTAGCAATGTGGGGAGAATTATCAGATCTCTATGTGCCAGGTTTATTCACCACTTATTTCCATGTATATGCACTCACTAATGTCATACTAATGTTAGGATAAAGAGCATGGGTTATGCAGCCAGACAACTGAGTTGAAATATGAGCTTTGCCACATACTAGCAATGTGGGGAGAATTATCAGATCTCTATGTGCCACAATTTTCTCATCTGCAAAATGGGGTTAATAACAGTGTCTATTTCATTGGGTTGTTCGGAGAATTAAATGAGTCGATAATGAAAACTGCTTAGAAGATTGGTTCTGCTACCTGTAACAATGACCACACTAATAATAATAATTATTCATATAATATTGTATTCATTTTAGAGATTATTATCATTATTATAATTGATTTCAAGAGTTACACTGACTGATTTTTAGTCATATTAAAAGGACATTGAAAAATTGAAAGATACTAGGAGGTGAATAAGCAGTGTGATTAAGAATGTGAAATCATGTTACAATATAAAATATACTAAAAGTAATTTTAAAAAGAACGTGAAATCATGTCACAGCAAAAGTTAAAGGCACTAAGGACATTAGCTTTGAGAATATAAGTCTACACCAGGATTTTTCATGTTCAGTACTATTAACATTTTGGATTGGATAATTCCTTGTTTGGAAAGAGGTGGCAATGGCTGTTCTGTGCACTATATGATGTTCAAGAGTGTCCCCGCCCTCTATCTTCTGAATGCCACTATCAACACTTTCCCTCTACCAATTGTGATAAACAAAATGCTGTAGACTTTGGCAAATTGCTCGCACTTCAGAATCAGTGGTATAGCCAAAATTTTAAATATCTTTTTGATAAAAATATCTTTTTTTTCCTTGTCAAGATTTCCTGTGTTCTAGAAGTAGATTTTCTTTCTTCTGAAAACTGTTCCTTGTCTTCCCTATTGAATCTCCATATTCTACTCCAACTGGGGTTCCTGACTTGAAATGTTTAATATACCATGTCTTCTTCACATAAGATTGGTCCAGGAATGAACACCTGACACAAGATTAACTAATAATAATTTTTTAAATATAAATTTATTTATTTTATTTATTTATTTTTGTCTGTGTTGCTGCACGCAGGCTTTCTCTAGTTGCAGTGAGCGGGAGCTACTCTTTGTTGCAGTGCATGGGCTTCTCATTGCGGTGGCTTCTCTTGTGGAGAATGGGCTCTAGGTGTGCAGGCTTCAGTAGTTGTGGCTCGTGGGCTCAGTAGTTGTGGCTCGCAGGCTCTAGAGTGCAGCTTCAGTAGCTGTGGCTCACGGGCTTAGTTGCTCCGCGGCATGTGGGATTTTCCCTGACCAGGGCTTGAACCCATGTCCCCTACATTGGTAGGCGGATTCTTAGCCACTGCGCCACCAGGGAAGTCCCAAACTAATAATAATTCTTTATATTTATGGGTCCAGTTGATTTTTCCAAAGGTTAGCACTTAACCCCAGTTGGACTGACAAGAAATCTATAGTCAAAGTTTTAAAACTGGACATAAAAAAATGGAAAAATATTCAAGTTTTCTTAAGTGGTAAGAGCACTATGATGCCCCTTGCCATAAACTTATATTCTAATTAAACTCTTATTTTCTCGATCTCCTGGTAAATAAGAATGGCTATTATTGTGTCATAAAATGCTCTTTCTAAGATGTTAATGCAGTTATATGTTAAACAACTTAAGACACTATAATCTTATTTTATGAACAGGGTATTTAATTATGAATCATCACTGTAAAAAGGGAAATTTAACTGGTTTTATAACTGAAAAGACAAGCTAATGTGATTTATAGAAATGGGGGCATCTGGATGTGCCAACCCAATGCCAGCCAGAAATGCTCACCAACATCCTGAGTTTGGATACTGAGTTGTAGAGCCAACAAGATTAATAACAAATACAGGTACTGTTAGTATGTAGTGGTCCTGAAGGAAAAGTTCATCCAGATAATTATAATATCATTGTTGAAATGTATGCTGCATTTCTTTGAAATGAGACTTCTGATGAGTGATGACTGTCAAAGTAAAAAAAAAAAAAATTGCACTGGATAAAGTTAAAGGAAGACTTTATTCAAGACCACAGCAATAGGAGAGAATGACTAAACTCAACTCTGCTGAAAAAAAAGGCAGAAGGGTTTCTAAGCACTGGGGTAAGCTAGCAGAAACGTACTGGAGGATCTTGGAGGGAAGGATGAAGAATGGGATGTGCTCAGGAGTTGAGTTGGTCCTGAGTTTGTAATGTTTTTCTCTGCTATTATGTCGCCTATGTTGGTTAATTGGTGCCCATTAAAGTAAAGCTGTGACCCTCTCACATAGGCTGGAAGATGGGAATGCTAACTTCCTGGATGATTACATTTCAAAAAGATGGCAACCAGGTCCTTGAGAAAAACATAAGTGGTTTATAAAACTGGTAAGAAGTTTTTAAGGAGATTTAAGTCTCCTTAAAGGGCAGGGAAATAATTTGCAATTATAAGTCTTCTAATTTAAATAGTCTAAAAAAAGAGAAATCAGGAGCCAACAGTCAGGAAGAAATCTGTCCACGTTTAGTGATGCCAAAGCGAGCGTCAAGGTCCTCCTGGTCATGACTTTGGGAAAGACAATAATCCTCTGTTCCACTTTGTTATGTCCTTTTCTAAATCGTTAAATGGTTATTTTCATCTTGAAATAGCATAATCTCATTTGATGTTCAGGGTATACAGTAGAAATCAATGATTATATTGGAGATTAATTTTTAAAAATAAAGATTGATCTATTTTGTGGATTATGGCTCTATTCTTGATTATCATCCCCAGATAGAACATAAAAAGTCTATACTAAAGATATGATTCTAGTGCTGGACAAGTCTTACATTTTCAAGGGTAGTTAACATTAGAGTTTATAATAAATGGGTTACTAAAACATATATTTATATAATTAATCTTGAAAGCATTTTATTAAAAAGAGTTCCATGGGTTAGTTGATTAATTTAATTGTTGTAGTAGTTCCTTTGGTATATTTTAAAAGCTTATAATGACCATAGTAACTGGCCCTGTCACATATATGGGTCAACCCACAGTTATTAAGTGCTTTGCTTTCCTATAACCTTGTAAAACAAGAAAATGTTGAATGAAAACATTAAATCAACTTCAATTATTTGTTAAGATATTCTAAAAATAGTTTAAAATATATGTTTAATTTCATGTTATTTGATTCTCATTTAACATTTTACCTAGATAGATTTATATTTTCTTTCATACACTGCTCCTCCTGCTAATTCCAGTGAAATTCAAAGACATGTTACTGACTTAAGTTTTTAGATATTTAGTTCAACAGCTTGATTCAAGACACAATGAGTTATATTTATTATGCATATTTGATATACTTGAATAATCCTTTATTACAGCATAGGTAATATTAGCCACTAAAACACCACTCAAAAATTACCCTGGAGGGGCTTCCCTGGTGGCACAGTGGTTGAGAGTCTGCCTGCCGATGCAGGGGACACGGGTTCATGCCCCCGTCCGGGAAGATCCCACATGCCGCAGAGCGGCTGGGCCCGTGAGCCATGGCCGCTGGGCCGGCGCGTCCAGAGCCTGTGCTCTGCAACGGGAGAGGCCACAACAGTGAGAGGCCTGCGTATCGCAAAAAAAAAAAAAAAAAATTACCCTGGAAATATTCATAAGGTAGTAAGCATTAGTTGTTTTATAACATTTATACTGAAGCAAACATTCTATCTTTTTCTTTATACATCAGTGGAAAAGAAATTATTTTAGATAATGTGTCCTAGGTTATACCAGAATCACTAATATCTTGATTTGATGGTGACCCTGAAATCCCAGGTTTAATAGTATTATGATTATCAAATGAACGTAAGATACCTTTATCTGAGAACAAGCCTAATAATATCATCAGGCACATTTGATAAATGGGCTGTATTTGCTACAAACTGGCTTTTCAAATCTGATTGAAAGTGTTTCTATTTCATGTTTAATTACTTATGCAACCTCCAAAATGCAACAAAATGAATAAAGGAAATTTTCTTGGAGGAAACATCTCCAAAAGATTTTTTAAAATAATATTATTTATTCTTCCTCATATGTAGATCAGTTTGATACTAAACATGCAGCTGGTACTCAATAGTTGCTGTATAAATCATATAGAATTAATGATGATTTCCCTTTATTTCTTGCTTTGCATACTTGCATGAGCTTTTCCGAATGGTCTAAAACTCATAGTAAGCAACTTATAAATCTATGATTGAAAATGATAAGTTTCAGCATGAAGAGAAATTTTTGATGTGGAATTTCTAGATTTTTCAATTTTCAGGGAGGACACTGAAACAAAATATACTGATCGCTCAGTTTAGTAAACTTTGCTCTTAGTAAACTATGTTTAAATTAGACTAAGACGGGAGGGAATGTTTGATGGGGGATTAATTATTGGTCATCACTTCTAATTCCTGATAAATAATATCAGATCTGATAGTGTGTGTGTGTCCCCTAGTTTTTGTTTTTCAATTAAAACGAAAGAAAGACAAAATTCCCACATACAGTAGCATAAAAAAAATAATCCAATGAGATATGTTCTTGAACAAGGTAATTCCATCATCTATATTATAGTTCAACCTTTATAGAAATGCACTTA
>NW_006783957.1:2453234-2505798 GCF_000442215.2 Lipotes vexillifer
AGGGAAAGAAGAATAATTTTGGAAACTAACATGATAAAAAATATGGCACCCTGGTAATATGACCTCCACCAGGACATCCAGTCAGCTCAACTTCCAAAACATATTTAATTCCATCCACCTCTTTCTATACCACTGAGAGAGAAACTGTTTTCTGTGGGGTTAAGGAAGGTCAGCCAGTTGTTTTATTTTGAGGTGTTCAGGGTGAGATGCTAACTGGATATAGAGGTGGAGATGTCAAATAGGGATTCTGACATATGTGCTTGGACTTCAGAAGAGAGATCAGAGGTGGAGATTGAGAACCGAGGTCCTTAAAGAGTACACGTATCAAAGTCCTGGCACTAGATGAAGACACAGAGCTAACACATGGATACAGAGAAAGAAGATCAGGCTCAAGCCTTGGGAACTCCTCACATTTAGAACTGTGAAAAAAATAGAAGAGCCTACCAGAAGACTCAAAAAGGATGTCTAATGAAGGAAGAAGTAATCCAGACCTAAGTGTTTCCTTAGAAGCTGAAGGAAAAAGGAGTTTCAAGAAGGAGAATTAGATTAATGGATTAAATTAGCTTTAGAGTATTCAGGTAACAGAAAGATGTGACCACTGGATTTGGCAAGAGAGAAGTCATTGTCTACCTTGAAAGAGCATATTCAGTGGATTACAGGGGACAGAAACATAACTAATGTGTACAGATGGGATAATGAGAGGGAAGAAAGTGAAAACAATGCATAAAGTGTACCTTCTTGATATAATAACATGGATGTGATTTTGACTCTGTTATGGGCTTTCCAAATATAATATAGCTTTACTCTGCTGTATGTATTGAATATGGTGAGATATTTTTATCATTAGATAATTCTGAATCACCTTTATGATAATAGACCACACTTCAAGGTGATCGTTAGTTAGAAGTAAGTTGTCAATTTTAAATACTTTTCTTCATTCATGAAATATATCATGTCTATGTATCCTTTTAATCAGTTAATTAAACCTCATTTATGAAGACCTCTGTAGTAAATGTTTTGAGAACTACCAAGCTAAGGAGAAAATGAAAACACCTGTCAAGAAGCTAATTCTAGTAGATGTGGAGCAGCTAAAACTGATACTTATACCACTAGAATAAGATTAAATATAAATAACACAAGGGAAACAACAATAACAATCTTTTTGAAATTAAAGATTATCTAAGGAGGTAGATTACATACCTGATGTAAATCAGGAAAGGAAATGTATGTACAGTTGAGTTCCAAAATATTTCTAAGATATAAAGAAAATTAGAGCCAAAAGAAAAACAAAACAAAACAGCAGTAAGAATCATTGATTATACCTGAGGAGATGAGTCTCATTTGTGAATATAAAATGCATCACAGGAAATAGTTAGAAAAATTGTTCTCAAGATTAATTTGAGTGGACTGGGTAGAGTGTTAAGCTTTACTGTTTTATGCCCCCCTCTTACTCTTTCTATGTTATGTTGTGAACAAATCTTTTTATTAACTTTTAAAATAATTACTTCTATAAAATTGTGTATTTTACCAGAAACAGTTGTTCTCATTTTATCATATTCTGAGGATTCATCTTGATTTTGTTGCAATATTGTTTTTTGGAATCATACTTTCAAAAAGTGTCTTGCATGGGAAACACTCTCGGTCATAATATGCCCTCCTATGTAAATATTAATTTGACTTCAAATTAAATGGTAAGTTCAAAATTATCTTATTTTAGAAATTTGAAGATATTCTTCTTCTGTTTTTTCTAAAAATAAGCTTTATTTAATGGGAGTTTTAGGTTTACAAAAGAATTGCAAAGATAGTGCAGAGAGTTTGATATACTTCACACTGAATAATATAGTCTTCTGTACGTATAGTACATTTATTACTTAATATGCCACTACTGGTACATTATTATTAATGAAACCACATTTTATTCAGATTTCCTCAGTTGCCCTTTACTGTCGATTTTCTGTTTCCAGGCACCCATTAGAGTACCACATCACAATTGAGTCATTATATTTCTTGACGCTCCTCTTGGTTCTGACAATCTCTCAAACTTTTCTTGTTTTGATAGGTATGGGTTAGAAATTTTGTAGAATGCCCCTCAACTGAGATACGTCTGATAATTTTCTCATAATTATATTAGGTTTATGTGTTCTGGGGAAGGAATAGCAAAGAGTTAAAGAGCTGTTGTCATCAAACCATATCAAGGGTACATATTGTCAACATGGTTTATGGTTGTTGATGTTGACCTTGATTATCTGGCTGAAAAAGTGTTTGCCAGGTTTTTCCATTGTGAAGTTATTATTTTCCCTCTCTCCTTGCTGTGTTTTTTAGAAGAAAGTCACTATGTGACTTTAAGGAGTAAGGTGTTATGCTCTACCATCTTGAAAGGGGAGTATTTATGTAAATTATTTGGATTTTCTTCAGCTTTATTGAGGTGTAACTGACAAATATAAAATTATAAGATAGTTGTAGTGTACAGTGTGGGTTTCCCCACTGAGTAATTTAAACATTTATCACCTTACATATTTACCTTTTAGGAGGGGTGGGAGATGAGACTATTTAAGTTCTACTTTCTAGCACATTTCAATTTTGTAACACATTATTATCAGCTATAGTCACTATGTTATATATTAGATCCACAGACCTTATTATAACTGAAACTTTGTACTTTATTGTACTCCCCATTGTTCTCCTCCCCCACAGCCCATGCCAACCACCATTCTATTCTCTGCTTCTATGAGTTAAACTTTTGTGTAAAGTTTCACGTATACGTGATAACACGCAGTAATTGTCTTTCTCTGTCTAACTTATTTCACTTAGCTTAGTGCCCTCCAATTTCAGCCACATTGTCACAAACGACAGGATTTCTTCTTTTTTTTGGACCAAATAATACTTATTGTATATATAAGCCACTTTTTCTTTATTCATTCATCCACTGACCGAAACTTATGTTGTCTCCATACCTTGGCTATTGTCAATAATGCTTCTGTGAACATAGAGGTACTGCTTTCTTTTTGAGATAGTGATTTTATTTCCTTTGGAAAAATACCCAGAAGTGGGATTGCAAGATCATATAGTTCTGTTTTTAATTCCTTGAGGAAGCTTCATACTGCTTACCAGAGTGGTAGTACAAGTTCACATTCCCATCAGCGGTGTACAAGGGTTCCCTTTTCTCTACATCCCAGCCAGCATATGTTTTCTTTTGTGTTTTTGATAATAGATAGGTGTGAAGTGATATCTCATTGTAGTTATGATTTGTGTTTCCCTGTTGATTAGTAATGTTGAGCATTTTCCTTCCTTCCCTTCCTTCCTTTCTCTCTCTCTCTGTGTCTCTCTCTCCAATTCTTTTAAGGTTTTTATATATACCAATAACTATGTTAGCTGTATCAACTGTGTAAGTATCCACCTGCTCAGTCAGATAAAATGAAGTATGAGAAATACTCAGACACATATCATAATAAAACTTCAAACAATAACACTGGCTACTAGTTTATAGAACATACACTTCAATGAACTGAGAGGGGAATTGTGTGAAAAAAGTTCCTAGACTTCACCTGTCCACTACTATGGGGGTGGGGGTGGAGTGGGGGTGGGGAAGTATTCCCAAATCCATATGGTTCGTTCCCTGTAAAGAAAATTGATCTAAATACGGATCTCCCTTCTAGATCTTTTATTCAATCCATCTAAGTTTAAGATCTAATTTTTTTTATCTGATTGGAAAACTAAAAAGGAAGGAAAAACTAGACAGGCATAGTTGTTTTGCCCTTCTTCCTCTTAGGAGAAAACACCACATTTGGCGGGAGCAAGCGACTCAGCTATTATGTCAACAGGCAGCCTCATGACAAGGAGAAATCTGGCATTTCTAAGAACGTGCATGGGATTCTGCCTAATTTTCGCATTTATATAGCATATGTCTATTTGTTTTCCACATTAAATTATGTGCTTCAAATCAACTCCTATTAAGAATAAAGGTTATCCTTCTTCTACCATTCTTTATATTATTTTATAATTTCTTTAGAACATGGGTAGGGAAGAGGGGTATTATTTATTGAGTCCCTCAGAATTTCCCCAAACAACCTCAGCATCCTCTGCATCATTATCAGTCAACTGAAAATCTGAAAATAAAATAATTTTAAAAATTTAACCAATAATTATCTGGTAATGATTGGGAGAAGGAAGTGGGGGGTACAGATAGAAGTTGCTCACTCAAATATAAATAATCATATAATACTAATTATGGGAAAAAAACAGCTGAAAAAATACTTTATTATCAAGGAAAAAGTTACTGATAAGATGCTTCAAAAATTCACTCTAGGGCTTCCCTGGTGGCGCGGTGGTTGAGAGTCTGCCTGCCAATGAAGGGGACACGGGTTCGTGCCCCGGTCCGGGAAGATCCCACATGCCGCGGAGCGGCTGGGCCTGTGAGCCATGGCCTCTGGGCCTGCGCGTCCGGAGCCTGTGCTCCGCAACGGGAGAGGCCACAACAGTGAGAGGCCCGCGTACCGCAAAAAACAACAAACAAAAAAAAAGACACACACACAAAAAATTCACTCTATAAGAGAGTACACTTTATGGTACAAAGTTTTGAAGCATTACAGATACTCAACAAAACATGAGCACCATGAACTAAAATGACATTTAGAATATGTTGAAGGCATAATTGTTAGAATAAAGAAAAGAAAGCAAGGAGATGACAATAAAATTGAGATATTTAATATTCTTTATAAGGGAAAATGAAATCCTGAAAAGTGGGTTCTTTAGATACAACAGCCATAGGAGCAACAATGGGGACATAGCTTAGAATATCACAGAGGAGGGAGAGAAAGGAAACAGGTAAAAATGAGTTTCAAGAAGATTATTTTTCTGGATAGAGGCACTGCAGTTATAAAATGCACATAATTGATGTATTTGAAAATGTATATATAGACCAAGAAAATGATACAGAAAATATCCAGAATAAATATAAGAACATTTCCTATAATAAAAGAAAAACTGAATAGGTAGTTCAAAACACTCACTGTATGTCAGTGACTCAAAAAAACATTAACAAAGATAAAAAAGACTGAGACATTTTTTTGGAAAAGTCATTGATCTTCAAATTTAAAGACGAAAACTTGCAAGCATCCAGGGAAAAGAAAAGTAAGTCACTTAAAAAGGAAAATCAGATGATTTTCAATATCTCAGCAATTTTAGATGACAGATAACAGCAGAGAAACCTCTACGATGTATGAAAAAGAAACAAATATAACCCCCAAAATTCTATGACCAGTTGGCATGTCATCCAGTGTACAACACAAAATGAAGATGAGTTTGACACACCCAAGGCTTCAGGAAGTAAAACATTCACCTACTCAAAGTTAAAAAAATATACCTGTGAAAAATGTCCATTTCAGTAGAATTGCAGGTAAAAATCCATGGAAAAGATAAATATAAGATAGAATGCAAAAACTATATTTTTAAAAATAAAGATGTTTAGTATGAATAATAATTTGACTCTAATAAACTCATTTGAAATGTGTCTAGGTATTTTACCCAGTCTATTTAGACCAGAAAATGACTAAATAGTTATGAAGATATATTCATTCAAACATTTCTAGTATTTTAAAAATGTATTCATCGAATGATTACAATGTGTCAGGAACCTTTCTGGATAATGAGGCTACTTCAGAGAAGAAAAACAAGAATTCCGCCTTACAGAGCTTACATTCCAGAGGGGTAGACATAAATTCAAAAATGATTAGGTAGATACATAGAATGCTAAAAGGTAATCAATGCTGCTTTATAGAATAAAGGAAAGAAGAGGCATAAGAATTGACTACAATTGAGGTTACAGTTTTAAATGGGGCAGTCAATGGAGACCTAAATAAGGTATTATTTGAGCAGATAGCTGTATGAACTTCAGAACCCTGTGTGGTCAGGACAGCTAGATCTCATCATTCTTAAAATAGCTGAGATAGGGTGGAGAGAAAGGGGGGAGATCAGGAGCATGGAGGGAGAGAGTAGCTACATGCTAGGTAAAAAACTTGGCATTAATTTTCAGTTTGGAATGGCTGCATACTGGCACAAAATTTTGTTGATTCTGGACAAATTCAAGTATCATAATGCAAAGAGTATCCACCTCATCCTCATACCACACACACTTTACCTCCCACCCTGGGGAATTGTTGTTGAACCTGACAGATTTCCATGCACAATGTTGAACTTTGGGTGAATTAATGCCGCATAAGGCAAAATCTAAATCCATATGAGATAAAACTGGTGAATACATTTTTCTTCCTTCCACCTCCCAACAGGCCAAGCTGACAATCATTTGCATGGCTTCTTAGAAGAGGATTTTGCAAGACTGAGTAGTCAGTAGTGCTTGATACCAAGTGATGGCTACTTGCATGGCTTTCTATCCTTCCTTGTCTCACTCCATTTTTCCTTGTCTTTTTTTGTCTGAGGTTGTACTCCCTAAAATACAGTAGAAGATAAATATATGCCACAGGATCTGCTTTACCCAGGGTAAAATACTCTTGATAACTTTACAAATTATAACAAATATAAATTCATGGGTCACTAACTGTCACCTTTCAGTCCTTATGTTTACTGAACATAACTCTCTCATAATGTCATTGTAACTCTCTAGTGAGTCAAAATTGCCCCATGTTTTTCTGGGAGATTAAGTGTATACAGGTCTATTGGAAAATGGGTTACCCCATAAAGAAATGCCCTGGAGATAAGGGTGCTAGGATCTTGGCAGAACTTGTAGGACAGTAATCAGCATTTCACAAAACTAGATGTTTTATGAGTGAGAGGCTGTCCATCTTTGCACATTCCTTACACATTTCATGGAAAGCTCTTTATTCTCCCTCTCAAGGATTAAGGTAAATTTTTGTTACAAATGAATGCATAATAATATAATTGTTCTTTGGTAAGGGAGTGATGACACAGATGAGACCAATGCTATATGTCCCATCTTCTCAGAACACCTCTGATTTCAGCCACTGCTGTAATGGACAATTTCATGTAAGATCAGCTTGTGCTGATGGTGTCCCATCTAATGCCTAGACTATAAGTCATACAACCTTCTACTCCAAAGCCTTTCTAAGGTCTTTTCCAATACATACAAGGAATATAGGAAAGCTGAGATACCCAGGATCATCCTTTAGGCATATGGATATATTCCCTAGCTTCCCTGTATTTCAGGAGGAAAATTCTCAAGAAAATTTTTTGTACGTTGCTTGGGAGGTATCAACAGAATCAATCCCATTTTCTACAACTGTGGTCTGGACAAAGCACTCCCCTCTTTGGCTTCTCCATCTGCTCTGTGACTGTCTCCTTGTGATCTCCCTCTTCCTTCCTACAGTTATTTCCCCATACCTCTACCTATGTCATGTCTTCAAACTCTGCTCTGGGGAGGGAAGTTCTAAGGATATAAGAGATTTTATTGCATAGGAAAAGACCCACTTTTGCAAGAATTACATTTATGGTGCAGGAAAAGGGAAGGTCTGGTGGAAAGTAAGAAGCAACTATAGGAGAAAAAAATGTTTTACAAGGGTAGGGGATACTGAGTAAACCACTAAGACAGAACTGTGTGTTTATATAGTTTTATGTAAGGACAATCTTACTCATAAGATCAAGGATTTTCATAGATATTTCAAATTGTTTTTCTAATTAAACTATAGTTTTCATGACATAGATGACCAAACTTTCTATAGGCTAAATAAAAGCTGCTCTTTGGGGGAAAATTTATACAATTTTTAGATAATATGACATAAGCAGGCAGTTTAAGAGACCAACCCCCAACCCCCAAAGACTGGAAAAAAAAAGTTTAATAAAAAGTTCCTCTGAATGTTGGGAATTAGAGGTAATACAAATTTTTTTTCAAAATTATTTTAAGATCTAATGCCATCCAGAGGAGCAAGATTTTAATATCGCCAGATTGGAGGCATTGCACACAAAGACAAGCAATTCATTGGAGTTTGTGCAGTAAGGAGACATAGAGAAAGAATCCCAGCGGAAAGAAAACCAAGTCTCAATTATTGTTTTAATCACATTGTGGGAATGCACATATTAGATTATTTTCTAACTCTTTTTATTTTGACTCCATGCTTGAAACATAGATATAGCTTTGGGATTTAAGAGTGAGAGAGAATTGAAAAAATAATAGATTGTCCTCATGAATTAGCAGACAAAAAATATTGGGTTACTGTACTGAAATATGCTGAAATTTTTTAATATCCATAAAATCAACAATATAAAATTGTCAGACATAGATGACAGTTTCATTTACTCTGATCTGAAACAACGTAGAATATTTTATCCATTTAGATATCAATGTGAGATATTTAATATCAAAGAGCAACAAATGTAGGCTAAAAGAATTGCTTGGGTTTAAGAGAATCATAGTTTCCAAAGATTACAGATTTAAGAACCTGGTTTTCCTCTACTTTGTTTTGTTTGTTTGTTTTTGTTTTTCTTTACTTTTAATTTCAAGTTAAAAGTCAAGTAAGTTTCATATAAAGTCAATCACTTTATGGGGGCTTTGATTAATGTTTACATGTGTACATTTCTTATAAATAAATTAGTTCCACAATTAAAATTAATTCATTAATTTCCTTTAAACATTTTACATTGCATTTATTAATTTATTAGGCTTTATTTTATTTTAAACAATTGCTGTCTGATTGAACAAAGTTATTTAAACAACGTATGTAAACCTAGTAAAGTAAAGCTCTAAATATAGTAAAAAGTAGTTTGCTAAAATATTCAAACACTATGTGCATTAACTAAAAATATTTTATATCTTTCAAACTAAAATCATAAATCTGAAATCAATTTTATATTTTTAGATTGAGATCATAGATCTGATCTACTGGGTTCTCTAATAAGTCAAAATCTTTCAAGCATAACAAATCCTTTAAATGACAGATTATTCCTAACTTTAAAAAGTGGTTAGTGTGAAATATTTGATCTATTTATTCACCTTTATATTTATTTCCCTTTAAAACAAACCTAGAAAATCATGTATCCCCTAGGAAAGCAGCTTTTCCATATCAAGTAGTTTGAATTACCAGTTCAAATATTTAGGACCATGAGATGGTTAAGATCTCAAGTGGATGAAAGTTTCAATGAGGTCCTGGATGCTGCCTTTCTTCAGGTGACTCATTTCCTGCTACAAATGAACACTCTGAGAGATTTTTGTCATTTTCATGATACAGGATATCTCCATTGCTAAAGCTTCCACCACTACATCGAGATTGATTTCAAGCATTAATTTCCCAGTTCTAATTACTTCCATATATAATGTGTTCATCTGATTAGAATAGATTTAAATCCACACACACTCTTGCAGGTAACTAATTCTATAACTTATTTGAATTCTACATTACATTAAAGCTTAATATATTTTTCAACATTTAAAAATATTTTAATGGCTTTCTCTTGAATTCTAAATACCTCTAACAACTTTATCTGACAATCTTTTAATGATGTGGATGTCAGGCAAATGAAATAGAAAATAGAAATAGAATTAGAAAATCAGATTCTCCCTCTGGGTTCAGTAATGCTGTACTAAGCTGTTCTCAATCATTTTAGACATGATATATCTATGCTCTGTAATCAAAATTAGAGTAATATTTCCATTCTTATGTAGCCTTCAGAAGGAAAAGAATAGCAGTATTATAATTGTCAAAAAGAAATTTAAAAAGTCATTCCACTTTATATACCTCAACCTATTGTGTGCAGAATCTCTGAAGAGTTGAAGCAAGTGAATTATATGATCATACTTGCATATCCCATAGTTGCATATCCGAAAAAAAAATCACTGAAACTATATAGAGGCAAATGGAAGGTATGATGGCCCTGGAAGCAGGGAGATTCCTTAGGAGGCTCCTGCAGAGAAGTAGGCATGAATAATTCACTTAAATGTGTTTGGAAGAATGGGACAGACTTGGTAGAGGTTTAGGAGGCAGAATTGTTGGGAAATGTTGATTTAATAGAAAGGGTGGAAGATGGGTGTTTGTATAATAAAACTGTGGGTGTTTTGGCTTGATTTGATGAGGATATGATCAAAGAGTCATCATTTTGTGTTTTTTGTGACAGTTTCCAGCTCTCCGAAGTGTCTAGTGACAGGAATTAGGAGAGGCGAAAGGAAGGACAGAAGGACAGAGAGAAGGAAGGAAGGGAGAAAAGGAAGGAAAGAGAGTCAAGCTCTAGATAGACTGAATTAGACATTCTGTAACCTACCCAGGAGGCACTATTGAAGAAACTGTAAACTATGGGTCTTTGGAGCTCCGAAACACGTCCTCAACAAAAGAGGATAATTTAGTAATCACAAGCTATGGATAAAGGTGCAAATTCCAGAAATAGTGCATAGATTGTTAAGAGAATACAGAAAATTGAAGACAAATATTTAAGGGGAGTGGATAAAAAGAACACTTTAAAGAATCTAAACAAGAGCATAGATGGAGGAGGGGGAAATACCTACCATAAGCTAAGTGATTTGGTAGAAACAGAGAGAGGAACCCTCAATATAGCTACCAACTCTGTTGCACTAACAGACTTTCTTTCTCATTTCACAAGAAGACTCTTGAGACTACTGAATGAATGACTTCTTTCAAAATGCCCATAATCTATCTATATGCATCATCCATTAATGCCTTTGGTGTGTCATATTTCACAAAGAAAATCAAGGAAACATATATATCTATTCCTCTCATCAACAAATCTCACATCACTCTGTATTTGTGCCTTTTTCTCTTTCCTGCCTCCTTTTGCAGTGAAGGAACCAATGATCATCTACTTCACCCTTTAAGTTTATCAACCCCGTATTGTCCAGGTATTTGATCCTCTTGTAACCCTTTCTGTCCTAGATCATCATCCTCTCTCTTTCTGCTGGTTGGGTATATATCTCATCACATTTTTTTTTCCTTTTAAATGTCATCTTATAGCCTATCTTAATAGTTACAATTTTTTAGGTACCAAAAAAATGTCTAGACTTAGAGTAGTTTAAATAATGGTGTGTTTTTCTTACAAACCAAGAGTTCTGAAGATGAACTGTTGCTGCCATGGTTCTGTGGTTACACAATGCCTGGGACGTTGTTTCTGAAATTCTTTTGGGCATTCCTTAATTCTTGTATCTCTGCGATCACAAGATACATCACACAGTTCAGAAATCATTTTTATATACTCTAAGGCGTGAAGAAGTGTAAAGATTGGATCCAGAATACTAACCTCTTTTGGAGTTGTTATGAAGATTTAATGCATAAAAATTTTAAAGTTCTTAGAACAGTGCCTGGTCTATAGTAAATACCACATAGGATAGTAAACAAATGAAACAAACCAACAAACATAGAAGTAGCAATCTGTACTCCACTCAGCTTTTAAAATTATTTCTATGACCCATTATTCCATTCCCTTTCACAGACTAACTTCAAAAATAATTGCATAATTTTCTCTGTATTTCCTCACATCGCTTTTTTCTGTTCATCTCATTTTAATTGACCTTATGTTCTAATCAGTCAATTAAAATTGCCTCTATGAAGGTTTCTGATGTACATGTTTCCCTCCTTATTGTTCTTAGTCCCTCATTAGTAGTATTTTCTAGGGGTGACCATGTGCTCTTCTTAACGCACGTACTTCTTGACTTTCTAAAGACCACACAAGAAACTTCTTTCTGTCTCACCAGGCATTCTTCTTCAATGTCCTGTGCTTCTGTATTTGACCTCTAATTATAAATAGATATTTTTTGGACTTGGTCTTATGCCAATTCTCTTTTCTTTCTACAGTTTCATAATTACCTCCAGATAAACCTCAAATTTGTCCAATTCTCTATTTCCTTACTCAATTATACAAACTAATACTAATCAGAATTTGAACTTACTCCTCTTTATCCACTTATCTCATGCTACATGTTTTACATACAGTAGCCTCCTTTATGTTCTCTTAACACGGTTAAGTCCTTATAATTCAGGGTCTATTTTTCTCTTTGTAGTGAAACTTATTATTTGACTTCAACTTAAAAGTGCTTTATAAACCATCTGTCCTTCATTAATTTCTAGGTTAACATCCTATTTTTTTCCTTTGTAGTCTATGTCACAATTTTATTTATTTGTAGTTTTTCCCTTGTTCTTAATTCTAGACAATAAATTCCATGAGATTATTATTTCCTAAATTCTAATTTGACCTTAGACAATAAGTTCAGATGTTATTTGCCTAGAATACTAGTTAGTAGAAGAGGACAACTAAGGGAAAGATCCCTAATACTCAGTATACCCTTTTCTTTAGTCCTTCCTCTCTACCCGTAGGTATTTTATATTTAGGGGGGTGGATGCTGCAAAAGTTAATAATGGATTATTCTAACTCTTTCAAATTTGACATCTGAGTATTTGGATTCCCACACATAGACCATTTGCAACTCCAATGCATTGGGGAAGGGGAAGCTGTAGGTGATGGCATTAGAGAAACACATAAATGTTTCTCATTTTTATCCACCATTTTCACTCTTTCCTGTATTGGATTTCATATTTTATCTTAGTTGTATGTAACCTCTCTAAATAATCCTGATCATATTTTAAATATGATTTTGTGGACTGTAAGAAAATTATGCAATGTAAGAGCTGTGAGTTGAGTTTTATTCAGGGTCTGGCTGAGGACTATACCCTGGGCAACAACTTCTCAGGTAGCTCTGATAGACTACTCTAAAGAAGTGTGGGAGGAGCCAGTATATGCATGAATTTTTTTGGCTAGGGAAAACATGTAGTCAAGCATACATCTTAGTAAAAGATTACTGTTTATCTCAAAGACCAGATATTTCAAGTTAATACTTTTAATGCTTTTCTATATATGGGAAGATGCAAGAATCTGGAGTCATTGAAGTTCTTCCTGAGGTACACAACTAGAATACCTAGGGGCCCATTTACTCTAAATAACTGATCATATTTTAAATATGATTTTGTGGACTGTAAGAAAATTATGCAATGTAAGAGCTGTGAGTTGAGTTTTATTCAGGGTCTGGCTGAGGACTATACCCTGGGCAACAACTTCTCAGGTAGCTCTGATAGACTACTCTAAAGAAGTGTGGGAGGAGCCAGTATATGCATGAATTTTTTTGGCTAGGGAAAACATGTAGTCAAGCATACATCTTAGTAAAAGATTACTGTTTATCTCAAAGACCAGATATTTCAAGTTAATACTTTTAATGCTTTTCTATATATGGGAAGATGCAAGAATCTGGAGTCATTGAAGTTCTTCCTGAGGTACACAACTAGAATACCTAGGGGCCCATTTATCCAAAGCACAGAATGCCTCATTTTGTTTTTCTCCATCCTGAATTCTCCTCAGGGTGCACTGTCAGTGGGTGACTGCAGTGGGCTGCGATTTAACCCTTTATAAGAGGATGTTACTGAAGCAAAGGTGGGTCTGCTTGCCTGATGCACAGCAAAGCCAATCTACCATAAATGGGTTGTAGTGATGGAAAGTACAGGAAATCAAGCAAGGGAGTGGGGGATAATCCTCCAATCCACTCCAACTTGGTCTTTGAGTCAAGCTTTTTTTTTTCTTTTTTTAAGGGGAAGAACAAAGAAGGCAGGATTAATCATCATCTTGTGACATTTGTTAATCATAGTTTTGGGAGTCAGGATGTCTCTGGTTTATGATTCTCTGGCAAGGTTTAGGAATCTACTAGCTCATGTTACCTTGGAGGGACAACCTGAGTTTGTATGTTAGCAATGATATCTATAATAACAATTTTAGTACCTTACTGATGTTATCAACAACAGCAATTTTAGTCATCTGACTCTGGTTGAGTAGTGTTCAGTTAGCACAGGATTGAGGGCAGAGGGGGCAAGAAAGGGAATAAAGTTTTGGATAGAGAGATTAATCATAAACTCATAAACTCAGTAAGGAAAATTGCTTCTAGGGGACTCAGTTTCAGGGATGGTGTGCTTTGTTCCTTTTTTTTTTTTTTTTTTTTTTTTTACAATTTCATCCTTCATTACAGCTTTTGGAAGCTCAAGCCTCTACAGAGACAATTTCATAAACAAGTTGTTAGGGGCAAGCAAAGCTCTCACCATACAAATTGTATATTCATAGATATTCTTTATGGTCTACAACTGTATTTATGTTGTATAAGAAAAAGAAAAGCTAAAAAAAAAGAAAGAAAAATAAAAGCTATTGTAAATATATAAAGGTAACAATATAGAGAAATATAAAAGCTATGACCTTATAAATTTATGCTTGTATTACTTTGTATGTTGACTTAGAAAAATGAAACAATTTTGTTTAGATATGTGAGTGTAATTTAGGTGATATCATGACCATTGAGGAAGTGAACTATGGAATTATTTAAATATCTGTTTTTTTCAAGAAAATATATTTTCTTTTGCTGCTTTATTATTTTGGCTATAAAATTTCATTATGTGACTCAGAGGTATAATGTTAGATTTTATGTATTCCTTAGAGACTAACATTGAATTTCCAGATTTTTAATGAGCCATTTAAATTTAAATTTTCATATTAAACACTTCCAATATTGACAGAAAAAAAGTGATATGAAACTTTCTTTTAATAGAGATTTGTCCTGAATTAATAACAGTGCTTATTTGGAACTAAACTCACCATATAGTCATGAAGCTTGATCCACATGGAAAACTGTTAATTCTGAGAATTAAAGGCTTGACCTCCAACACAATGGTAACACTGCAATCCACCAGAAAAGGTAATAATTATTTATTATGAACTTCTGTTTTGAATATATTATATGCTCATTTCAAAGATATTAAGTCAAATTTGAACAAAATGAAACACAATTGTTTTCAGTACTAAACAGACAATGTAGTATTGTTATCATCATCATGATTTGAGCCTCTGTTTCTGGTCTTTACCACGGATATTATACATAAGTCATTTTTTTTGTTGTTGTTATTTGTCTATGATTTAGTTTAGCTTGGTTATCTTTAGCATGTAAACAACAACAACAACACACAAAAATCATGTAGGACGTTTGCATCATGCTCAGTAGGAGTTTTTTTCTGCATTGTGTATACGGGAAGATAAATGTATATACTGGGCAGCTAATATATAAAAAAGAGCACAAACTAAAGAAAGATTCCCAAAGGTGCTGCAGTATCTCAATCCAGCACTTAAGTGTCTATGATATGCCTTCTCAAAATTTCTAGATGAATCTTCTTTCATTCTTTAAACTAACTTATTACTACTTGTAAAATTTCCTTTTTACTGAGTTAATGTTGAATTTCTGTTCTTGGCAATCAAATGACCCCTAACAAATTCAAACAGGTTGATAAATACTTTACTGGGTCTTTTTGCCTGTCTTAGCCTATCGATAATCAACGTTGTGACTGGATCGGCTCTTGTAGTTCTTGTTAAGATTGCAGGATGCCCTCAGAAATAACCACTAGGAAACTTTGAAAGAGATGAAGCTTATTATTTACAGGTCTGAAAATGACGTGGCACACCTGGGGTCATACTGTGAAGTCACGGGCAGAGAGGGTCGACTGAAAGAAAAACATACAACTTGGAAGTCGTGAGTTAATTTTATTCCGGGGCCTTACTGAAGATTATAGCCCAGGAGCCAGCCTCTCCGATTGCTGTGAGAAACTGCTTCTAAGGGTTGAAAAGGAGCAGGATATACATGAAATTTGTTTTTGTTTTTGCTGGGAAAAACATGTAGCGAGCATAAAAAGATACTGCTCATAAAGAAAAGACATTTCAAGTTAATGATTTTAATGCTTTTCATTGAATAGGAAGATGAAAGAATCTGGGTTCATTGAAATTTGTCCTTATATGAGCATCTTAACTATCTAGGGGCCATTATATCCAAAGCATAGAATACTTGCTCTTTTTCTCCATCCTGAATTCCCTTCAGGCACCCTGTTCCTGGATAAGAGCAGTGGCTAATGGCTTGCTCCTTGTAGAACTGGACCAGAAGGCAAAGATTTTTGCTTTACAAGTGTTTGAGGGAGACTTAGAAAGTGGGCTTGAGGTTCCCTTCTGCTTTTATTGGGGTTGAGGGTGGGGCCCTAGGGTTTCACAACCCACTCTTTGTTGGTGAATTTAAAACATAAGTATGGTCGTGTATACACTGATGTGTATAAAACTGATGACTGATAAGAACCTGCTGTATAAAAAAATAAAATGAAATAAAATTAAAAAATTTTTAAAAAGTATGGGAATTTAAAGTGTAGGAAGAGAAAAACAAAAACAAAAACAAAAACAGAAGCACAAAAAACCAAGAGGCCCAAACTGTCAATTACCCAAATCAGCCAAAATCCGTACAACAAAGGAACCCGGCAGGATGGTTATGTGGGTAGGGTGGTGCAGGGGTTCTGGTGGCTGAGGTGGCATATTTTTTAAATCTATTCTATTGGCTGCAAATGTATTTATTCTAGATAACCATCTTGCCTCCTTGAAGTTGATGCCTCCACAATCAAAGCTTAAATCGGCCATTTGCATTACAAAAAAGGAAAACCAAGTATCAGGGCTTACACTACACCAGGGTATTTTTTAAAAGTTCATATCAATGAATTACATATAAATGAGTGGCCTTATAAAAGCAGCAATTAGGAAAATTGTGACTATAAAGTAAAACAATAAAACAGGGTGTGTGAGATGTATTCTTAATTTCATCATATCAGAAAAACTGGATAATAAAATATCTCTGAAGGTACTTATGATATAAGCTAATGACAATGTGGTGATTCAAGTTGAAACATAGACCAAGGGGAAAAGACCAAGGTTTTTAGACCCTGTAGTATGAAAGTGGATTGTGATCTCAGAACGTGAGACAAAATTTTGAAATAATACTGTTTTAGGGCTCTGCCTGTTAATATAATCTAGCTTGCTTACTTGACAAATAGTGAAATTAAAATTTTGCAATATATGACTATACTATTATTACAATTAGTTTAAACAAACCAGTATTTGGTGGCAAATATTGAACTTTAATAATATAAATTCTTTTAGAGAAAACCCAATTAGTCTTTTTACTGATTCAATGACTACCAAATTCCACTCTCCTAATAAGCTCAGTATGTGGAGTAAACATACATATGGCAAAGGGATATCCAGCAAAGACATTTCCAGATGAGTGTTAAATTATTTAAAACTGAAGGTCATATAATCCTTAAGTTTTGTCAAGTCATTCAAGATATTAGTATTAAGAAAGAGATTAATGAAAAGAAGTTAATATGTAATAGCATACATCAGTAAATCTACAGGGTCACCTTTTAGATCAGAAATGAAAAATACACATAGATGTTAATTTCATTTCTTTGGTTTTGTTTTGTCATAATATATAAGAGAGACCACTTAAATATTAATGATAGTTTCTCCTCAGAACTATTTTGATATGATCTTGAGATACCATAATACTTTAACATTCATTTAGATAGTAGATAATATTTCAATTATTCATATACCTATTATATCCAGATGAATGTAAAGGGCACACTAACACTTTTAATAATGCCAACTAGAAGTATGTTTCTTGTAATTGAAGATTTATATAAAAATATTTAACAGGTAGCTGATACTTTTATGATATTTAAGTACACAATTTCTGTTTAAATTTCTGTGCTCTAGTCTATATTTGAATGTCATAGTTTAATTATGAATTTAAAGTAGATTGTTGAAATTTCTTAGAAGTCCAACAAACACCTGTGTCTTAGTCAACATATAAAGTAAAACTTCAATATGAAATAGTTTTATTTCAATTGAATATTTATTATTAAGATGTTATTTGAAAATCTCAAAGGCCATAGGATATTTCAATGCTGTATTAGATAATGCAATAGATAATTATCTCAATCAAGAGTCCTGGTTCTCAATATTGCTAAGACTTTCAACACATTTCAGCCATGAAGATGTGGATTGTTGGATCATATGAGAAATTTAAGGAGGTCAGTTATGTCTTCCCTGATTTAAAGCTAACCTTCTAATTTGAAAAATTAAGTAAACTATGCATGTTTTCATTTAACAAGTTACAGTTTATCATTAGATAAGGGCATTGATGACGGTTCTTTCTTTGGGGACAGCTTGGTACCCACTGGTGGCTATATCCAGATTGCTTTATTATTGCTGCTGCTCTTCTCTCTGATTTAAATTCCTGGCTCTGTCACTGAGCTACCAGGACATGGGTAAGTTACTTCAACCATTTTCCCTTCTCTGAATGGTGACCAGTATCTATTACAGTATTATATATTAATATATGAGCTAATATGTATTGGTAACAATAATATTTTCATTGCATAAAATGTATAATATGATGTCTCCTCTATTTTCATAGTCAGAGATGTGTATTTTCTCTTTCAATTTGATTTTATTGATATTATTTCCTCTCTATTTAGCTTTCTCTTTTTTTTGTGTGTGTGATATGTGGGCCTCGCACTCTTGTGGCCTGTCCCGTTGTGGAGCACAGGCTCTGGATGCACAGGCTCATCGGCCATGGCTCAGGGACACCGCTGCTACACGGCATGTGGGATCTTCCTGGACTGGGGCACGAACCCACGTCCCCTGCCTCGGCAGGCGGACTCTCAACCACTGTGCCACCAGAGAAGCCCTAACTTACTCTTGATTCATCTGACATTTTGTTGAAGACAGCAACTCCTGCCTCTGAATTTATCTTATTTTAAAGTACAGCATGTGTGAGTAGTTCAGGACATACATAGGAAACCATAATTTTTTCAATTTTACTCTTATTAAGAAATTGCCACATATGCCATGTCTGATTGTCCAGTAACTTAAACTACACTTATATAAAAGATAATTACTTCATAGCCTCAAGTTCTGAAATCCATACTCATGAATCTGTTAACTCAGATGTGATGGTGATGATGATTATTGGGGGTGTAGTTTGCATGCAAGAGAAAACCATACTTTCTTATTATTTGAAATTATAAATATAAGTTAATCTGCTTCTTTTTTATTTTATTTAATAGTGAAGTTACTGCTTATGTATTTATACTTCAGTCTATTAAATTCAAACAAGTATTCCTTACAGACCAGGTTTTAATAATTATCTGTAGAATATTAAAATTTCCTAATGCTGCTTTTGAAGCTAGAATCATAAATATAAATTTACTACTTAAATTACTACAAATTAACATTCATGAGTCATATAAGCTTACTTTTAACAAGGAGTAATATTGAGTTGATAAAGTCCAACCATCAGAAAGGATCTCTCAAACAATTTTATGCATAGCTCTGCAATTATTAGTTCTTAAAGAAATCCCACACCACCAGCAACAATTCTCTATATGCTTACAGTGTTCTAATCTTACAAGAATGTTGTGTGTGTGTGCTTGTGACAATTAGAAATTATCTAAAAAATTCAATGTCATTTGGTTTCCAAATATTGGATACTTTGATGTAAAACATTATAATAATTTTTAGTGGTCTCAAATACTGCATATTAAGTTAAAACATCTAAATTATAGAGATGTTTCTCCTGCTCGACTGTAAGTTATCCAAATGTTGTTACTGTGTTCTATTATTACTTTGCATAGTAGAAACAGTTCTTGCTAGCACTCTTCTGAGAAGAAGATAGGGGACTGAACGATATTGGGCAAAGTAAATGGAAAGTTAAATTCTACTTCATATGGACATTGGATAATTAATTTTGTGAACTCATAGTTTTTAAAAAATTTACCATCCAAAGGCCTAGATTAATTGCATTTATTGGTACACTTGGAGACTTGGACAAAACTGGTGTGTGCATGTGGATTTGTGTTTTCAAAAAACAGGACTTCCCATGTCGTCATTATTGTAGCTGGCCTAATGAAAATTGTTATTCTGGAAAACTTCAGTCCTTGATCTGTCACAAATTCTTATCATGGGGACCCAAAATGCAGCTGGATGTTTTCGTCAGAGTTTACATGAGACCACATATTGAAGTCACATTCAACATGTGGAATTTTGACCCTCAGCTCATGAACATTTTATCCATTTTATCTTAGCTACTCCCTCCAAGTCAGATTCAAAACGTTTTCTTTTTTTTTTCATTGCAAAGTATTACAGAGCCTTACTTTCTACACCCACCACTAGAAGTCTAAGATGTTGGAGGCTTTTCTCACTCTTGTTGGACTCTGCGTGCTTCACCAGCCTTTGCCTCTGTCTTTACTGGGATTACTCCTCTTCAAATAGGTTGCTGTATTAAGCACTTTTGAATTATCTTGTTTGAGGACATTATTGTTTTATGCCATGACCTATTCTTGTGATTCTTCTTTTTATTTTGGTTCTTGGAGCAAGAATGAAGAAATGGCATATTATATTTAAAGCTGTGGGTTTCCTTTTGAAAGATATCAAAAAATTCTGGTGGCTTTTGCAAATAATGTTTAGACGAATATGTATACTTGCAGGGTTTTAAAAATAGATGCTGTTTTTCTTCTATTAACAGTAATGGAGGGTAAAATTGTATGTTCCTGGTAACGGGATATTTTTTCATTGGAATTCTGTTCAATAATGTATCTCACTGAATCATGGAGCTGTTAAATACAATTCTTTAAACTTACATACAATCAAATCTTTATGATGAACCCTTTTTAAAAAATAACAGCTTTATTGAGATATTGCTCACATACCACACAATTCACCCATTTGAAGTGTATAATTCAATGTTTTCTTTTTGTTTGTTTGTTTGTTTGTTTTTTGCAGTACGCGGGCCTCTCATTTTTGTGGCCTCTCCCATTGCGGAGCAATGGGCTCTGGACACGCAGACTCAGTGGCCATGGCTCATGGGTGAAGCCGCTCCGCAGCAATGTGGGATCTTCCCGGACCGGGGCATGAACCCGTGTCCCCTGCATCGGCAGGTAGACTCTCAACCACTGCACCACCAGGGAAGCCCTTTTCCTTCATTTCTTTTTCATTTATTTCTGATCTGATCTTTATGATTTCTTTCCTTTTGCTAATTTTGGATTTTTATTTTTTAATTCTTCTTTCTCTAATTGCTTTAGATTTAAGGTTAGGTTGTTTATTTGAGATTTTTCTTGTTTCTTGAAGTAGGACTGTATTGCTATAAACTTCCCTCTTAGAACTGCTTTGGCTGCATCCCATAGGTTTTTGGTCATCATGTTTTCATTGTCATCTGTTTCTGGGTAATTTTTTATTTCTTCAGTGATCTCTTGCTTATTTTGTAGCATATTTTTTACCTTCCATGTGTTTGAATTTTTTAGTTTTTTTTTTTTCTGTGATTGATATCTAACCTCATAGTGTTGTGGTCAGAAAAGATAATTGATATGATTTCTATTTTCTTACGTTTACTGAGGCTTGATTTTGATCTAAGACATGATCTATCCTGGGGAATTTCCATGAGCACTGAGAAGAATGTGTATTCTGTTGTTTTGGGTGAAATGTTCTATAAATATCAATTAAGTCCATCTGGTTTAATGTGTCATTTAAAGCTTGTGTTTCCTTGTTTATTTTCATTTTGGATGATCTGTCCATTGGTGAAAGTGGGGTGTTAAAGTCCCCTACTATTAGTGTGTTACTGTCACTTTCCCCTTTTATGGCTGTTAGCATTTGCCTTATGTATTGAGGTGCTCCTATGTTGGGTACATAACTGTTTACAATTGTTATATCTTTTTCTTGGATTGATCCCTTGATCATTATGTAGTGTCCTTCCTTGTCTCTTGTAACAGTCTTTATTTTAAAGTCTATTTGCTCTGATATGAGTGTTGCTACTCCAACTTTCTTTTGATTTCCACTTGCATGGATAGGCTTTTTCCATCCCCTCACTTTCAGTCTGTATGTGTCCCTAGATCTGAAGTGGGTCTCTTGTAGACAGCATATATACAGGTCTTGATTTTGTATCCATTCAGCCAGTCTGTGTCTTTTGGTTGGGACATTTAATCCATTTACATTCTGGGTTATTATCAATGTGTATATTTCTATTACCATTTTCTTAATTGTTTTGGGTTTGTTATTATAGGTCTTTTCCTTCTCTTGTGTTTCCTGCCTAGAGAAGTTCCTGCAGCAATTGTTGTAGAGATGGTTTGGTGGTGTTGAATTCTGTTAGTTTTTGCTTGACTGTTAAGGTTTTAATTTCTCAGTCAAATCTGAATGAGATCCTTGCTGGGTAGAGTAATCTTGATTGTAGGTTTTGCCTTTTCATCACTTTAAATATGTCCTGCCACTCCCTTCTGGCTTGCAGAGTTTCTGTTAAAAGATCATCTCTTAACCTTATGGAGATTCCCCTGTATGTTATTTATTCCTTTTCCCTTGCTGCTTTTTTCTTTGTATTTAATTTTTGATAGTTTGATTAATAAGTGTCTTGGCATGTTTCTCCTTGGATTTATCCTGAATGGGACTCTCTGTGCTTCCTGGACTTCATTGACTCTTTCCTTTCCCATATTAAGGAAGTTTTCAACTATAATCTCTTCAAATATTTTCTCAGACCCTTTCTTTTTCTCTTCTTCTTCTGCAACCCCTATAATTTGAATGTTGGTGCATTTAATGTTGTCCTGGAAGTCTCTGAGATTATCTTCAATTCTTTTCATTCTTTTTTCTTTATTCTGCTCTATGGCAGTTATTTCCACTATTTTATCTTCCAGGTCACTTATCCATTCTTCTGCCTCAGTTACTCTGATATTGATTCCATCTAGAGTATTTTAAGTTTCATTTATTGTATTTTTCATCACTGTTTGTTTGCTCTTTAGTTCTTCTAGGTCCTTGTTAAACGTTTCTTGTATTTTCTCCATTCTATTTCCGAGATTTTGGATCATCTTTACTATCATTACTCTGAATTCTTTTTCAGGTAGACTGCTTAGTTCCTCTTCATTTGTTTGGTCTGGTGCGTTTTTACCTTGCTCCTTCACCTGCTGCATATTTCTTTGTCTTCTCATTTGTTTAACTTACTGTGTTTGGGGTCTCCTTTTTTGCAGACTGCACGTTTGTAATTCCCATTATTTTTGGTGTCTACATCAATGAATGAGGTTGGTTCAGTGACTTGTGTAGGCTTCCTGATGGAGAGTACTGGTTCCTATGTTCTGGTGGATGTGGTTGGATCTTGTCCTTCTGGTGGGCAGGGCCACGTCTGTTGGTGTGTTTTGGAGTGTCTGTGAGATTATTATTATTTTAAGCAACCTCTCTGCTAATAGGTGAGGTTGTGTTCCTGTCTTGCTAGTTGTTTGACATGGGTCATCCAGCACTGGAGCTTGCTGGTCACTGGGCAGACCTGGGTGTTAGCTTTGAGGCATAGATCTCTGGGAGACCTCTCACCAATTTATATTATGTGGGGCTGGGAGGCCTCTGGTGGTCCAATGTCCTGGGTTTGGATCTCCCACCTTGGAGACTCAGGCCTGACACCCGGCCAGAGCACCAAGACCCTGCCAGCCACATAGCTCAGACTTAAAGGAAGAAGAAGAAAAAAAAGGACAGATAGACCCCCAAACCAAATGGTAAAAGCAAAACTAAACACACAAAATAACAAAAAGAAACTTTCACACACTCACTCATAAAAAGAAAAACAAACAACAACAACCAAATGAACAGACAGAACCCTAGGACAAGTGGTAAAAGTAAACCTAAACAGATAAAATCATACAAAGAAACATACACGTACACACTCACAAAAAGAGAAAAAAGAAAAGTAAAAAGTTTAAAAAATAAAAAAAGTATTGAAAATATTTAAACATCTAGAAAACAAATAAATAAAAAGGAATAAAGCAACCAAGCCCATAAACAAATCTACCAATGATAACAAGCACTAAAAACTAAACTAAGATACACATGAAACAAAAACAAATCAGATGCATAAAGCAAAACCCATGTCTACAGTTGCTCCCGAAGTCCACCACCTCCCTTTTGGGATCATTCGTTGTCTATTCAGGTATTCCACAGATGCAGAATACATTAAGTTGATTGTGGAGATTTAATCCACTGCTCCTGAGGGTGCTGGGAGAAATTTCCCTTTCTCTTCTTTGTTCACACAGCTCCTGGGGTTCAGCTTTGGTTTTGGCCCTGCCTCTGTGTGTAAGCTGCCTTCAGGCATCTGTTCTCACCCAGACAGGAGTGGGTTAAAGCAGCTGATAATTAGGGTTTTCTTGCTCACTCAGGCCAGGGAGAGGGAATTGTATGGTAGTCATAATTGGAATGCGGCATGAACCTGTGATGGCAGTGGCCAGTGTGACATTGCAACAGCCTGAGGAGCGTCATGTATTCTCCCAGGAAAGATGTCCCTGGATCATAGGACCCTGGCAGTGGCAGGCTGCACAGACTTCTGGAAGGGGAGGTGTGGATATTGACCTGCATTTGCACACAGGATTCTTGGTGGCAGCAGTGGCAGCATTAGCGGTTCATGCCTGTCTCTGTGGTCTGAGCTGATAGCTGCGGCTTGCACATGTCTCTGTAACTCACTTAGCCAGTGCTCTGTCTTCTGTGGGCACGTGGGGGAAGAATTCCCCTCTCCTTGTGCACCCCGAAACAATGGTCTCTTGCCTGTCTGTCAGGTTCTGACTTTTCCCCAGACTCCCTCCTGGCTAGCTGTGGCGCACTATCCCTCTTCAGGCTGTGTTCACGCAGCCAACCCCAGTCCTCTCCCTGGGATCTGACCTCCAAAGCCCAAGCCTCAGCTCCCAGGCCCTACCCATCCTGGTGGGTGAGCAGACAATCCTCTTGGGCTGGTGAGTGCTGGTTGGTACTGATCCTCTGTGCAGAAATCTCTCCGCTTTGTACTCTGCACCCCTCTTGCTGTGCTCTCCTTATGGCTGTGAAGCTTCCCTCCTGCCCAACCCCTGTCCCCAGCAGTGAAGGGGCTTCCTAGTGTGTGGAAACTTTTCCTCCTTCAGAGCTCCCTCCTAGAGGTGCTGGTCCCATCCCTATTCTTTTGTCTTTGTTTTTTCATTTTTCTTTTTCCCTACCCAGGTACATGGAGATTTTCTTGCCTTTTGGGAAGTCTGAGGTCTTCTGCCAGGGTTCAGTAGGTGTTCTGTAAGAGTTGTTTCACATGTAGATGTATTTTTGATGTATTTGTGGGGAGGAAGGTGATCTCCATGTCTTACTCCTCTGCCATCTTGAAGGTCTCTCTGAATACTGTTTCTTTTGGGCATTGTTTCTTTTAGTCAAGAGCCTCAGGTGGAGAAAGAGGAATAGTACGATTTATCATAATAGCAACAAAAAATGAACAAATAAAAACAACAAATTAAAAAAGTTATTAATGGCCACCAAACAGTAAATATTTAAAATTTTTTTGTGTTTAGGAAGCTATAGGATTTGATTGAATGTACTTCAGATTTCATCTGCATTCATCAAAAAAGCCAGATCATCTCGAACTCTGCATTTTTACATTATGTAAACATAATTTGATTTGCACATATTTTGCTCCACAATAAAACGAATTATGTACCAAACAGAGCAATGATTTCCATTTTATTTATGACCAATATTTCATTCTTTCAAAATTTTATGAGTGTTTTATCGCTTACGAAACTTTACATGTGAGTAGTTTCATCAAAATGAATTTGGGGATCAGTTTTTTAAAAAGTATGGCACACTTGTGAAAAAAATCAAACACGTAAGACAGATTCAGTTTTGCTGTTTGAGAACTTTTTTCACTGTCACTTTCTAGAGTCAAAGAGAATCATAAGGGGAGGTGAAAGTCTTAGAAATTTTATCTGAAATATTTGAAGGAGGACATGAAGTCTGAATAAATATTGTATTTCTCATTAAAGCACAGTCTATGCATTGGATTATTCTAATTAGATTTTTGTTTCCATTTGAGTATATACAATGCTAGTCTCAATAATGTGCATAATCTCTGGAGATAGAGGAAAAATAAAAGATAATGATTCACTACTCTCAGGTGAATCATTGCAGTGTGGCAACTAGATTACTTGTGTGAAAGGCACATTTCCTCATGAGAAATGATGTATTCCTCATAGCAATAATCTTTTTTCTTTCCCTTTCTTCTGTACCCATTTTATTCTCACTTTCCCAAATGCAATTTTAATTTTGAATGCTCAACCTGGTAAAAAAAGTACTTTAAATGGCATTCTTATTCCTAAACTTTCATGTTAATTAAATAACTCAGTTTATGTCATGTATAACTCCAACAATAATGTAGAATTATTTTGAGTATTAAAATCTATTTTTTAAAATTTGTCTTCCCCTTTAAGTTCAATTGTCACAGTTTAGGTGTCACTGATGAACTGCCACGTCACCAGGCTTAACTAATTTATCTTTAATATGCTAATTGAAGACCATGTACATTCTACCATACTAAGATTTATTAAATTGAATTGAAATTCTCTGTATCATTCATTAGAATGAAAATTTTTTGGGTGGTAAAAATCATGTGTGATTAATTATCAACCTTATTAAATGACACTGTTTTGGCATTGGATAGGTATACAACAACAGTTCATTAAATGTCACTGAATAGGACTATGCCAAAAGGTTATTTCCTGTTTCTTCATGAATCTTAATTTTTATTATTTCCCCTAAAGGAAATTTGGTGTGGTAAAAAACTGAATAAATGCAAGAGTGAACTATAAAATAATTGTTAACATTTTTCTAATTTATCCACCTTTCTCAGTTTCTCCAAAACCAAACTGGTGATATAAATTGAGCACTGGTATAAGTAAGCAATCAAGGAGATAAATTGAGCACTGGGTGCTGGTTATAACTAAGTGCAGTCTGGATGAAAGAGAAGTGGTCGTAGACCTGTCTGACCTATTTTTTAAAGGGAGAAGTTCTTATACAATGTCCCACTATTCTTACTGTGGCATCATAGGTATGTTTTTCTTGGTTTTGAATTTTATATTAATGGAATCATAGACATTCTTTTGTCTCATGTTTTCTAATTAATATGTTTGTAAAATGTACCTATGTTCTTGCATAAATACATTTGTTCTTGCATAAATGTTATATAATATTGCATTATATAGATATGCTGCATTATATTTATTTATTCCAATAATGATCAGAATTTACATGTTCCCAGGTTTAGGGTATTATGAGTACAGCTTTATCTTCCTTTGGTGTAGTAGGCAGGAAGTCACCCCATGTAGTTCTCTCTTCAAGGAAGGGCTTTATATCATCCTTCAGGGAGTGCAGTCAATGGACTTCCTCCTGCTGTCAGTTCCTTCAGGGCCAGCCTCAGAGGTAAAGCCACCTTTCCCAAGGTTATAAAAACTTGGCCAATTTGGTCTGATGTGAAACAAAGATGAAGGGCAATTTTGATCCAGAGTATCCTTCGTGGTTGGCAGAGGCTTTCCGGGTCCTGCATTGTAATGTGTTGCTTCATTCTATTTCCCTTTATTCATGTTGATTAAAAACAAACATTGTATATATGTACAACAACTTCTTCATCCATTCATCTGTCAATGGACTTTAGGTTGTTTCCATGTTTTGGCTATTGTAAATAGAGCTACTATAAGCATAAAGGTGCATATATCTTTTTGAATTATAGTTTTGTCCAGGTATATGACCAGGAGTGGGATTGCTGGATCATATGGTAATACTACTCAGTCATAAAAAAGAACAAAATAAAGCCATTTGCAGCAACGTGGATGCAACTAGAGATTATCATACTAAGTGAAGTAAGTCAGAAAGAGAAAGACAAATACCATATGATGTCATTTATATGTGAAATCTAAAATACGGCACAAATGAACCTATCTACGAAACAGAAACAGACTCACAGACATAGAGAAGAGACTTGTGGTTGCCAAGGGGAGGGGAGGAGGGATGGACTGGGAGTTTGAGGTTGGTAGATGTAAACTATTACATTTAGAATGGGTAAAAAACAATGCCCTACTGTATAGCACAGGGAACTATATCCAATCTCCTGCAATAAACCATAATGGAAAAGAATAAGAAAAAGAATGTATATATGTTAAGAAAAAGAAAACTAAAAAACAAACTCACACTCCAAGCTCTAACACACTGACTTCCACAGACAAATCATTTGTTTAAGAGGAGGGTTTTTTTTTCTCAAAAGGGAAACTAGTCTATTGAATAAATAAACTTCTGGTATTTATTTTATCCATAAGAGAATTAGAATATGATTGATGATTTCCTCATGGCTAACACCCTGTGGCTGAAATGAAGAAACACCTCTTAAATTCTTATATTTTACCTTCAAACAATTGAAGTGCTGTTGGCAACTGACTGATACACAACTTTCCTTTCCCATTCTTGATTCTGTTGATTGGTATATGAAACTAGAGCCAAACTCTGCCTTTGTCTTGCTTAGAAACCCTCAGTATAATCCTTGACAATTGAGAAAATAATGTTAAGACTTGGAAAAATTCATCAGTGATTCATGTCTTTTAATTTCCACTTCATAGTATAGTCCAGGCTCCAAGTACTTTGATAACTTGTATGATCATTTAAGCTACATATTGGTAATAATTTTATTTTAATGAAACTGGTAAATTCTGTTTGATTTTCTATTTAGAAAATGGCCTGTGGTTAAGTCTTCTCTAATTCAGAAGACTTCCTATTTATTGCCCCAAATAGATAGGATTAGAACTATGGTAATCTGCCTGTGTGTAATTAATAAATGGACATTGCAGTGATAATTTTTCCTCTTTTATTAACTGAGAATACATGGAACCAATAGAGAACTCCATACTTTACCTTAACAAAGTCTTGTGATGCTTTAAATATATACACAGTGCATGTGTATATGTACAATTTGCTGGCCCAAAGCATTTCTGAACCTCAAAATGCAAAGAATCTTATTAATACTGGATGCAATTTGAAAACACAAAAGCAAAACCTTGTTACCAAAATTTAAGGTTAAGCATCCCAAAATAGTAGAATCAGATAAGATCTCACAAGACAGTCGAGAGCTCATATCCTAGAGGCAGAAAACCATCACACACACACACACACACACACACACACACACACACACCATGACAATCATATTCCGGATTCTGGTGTTATGTTGATGGGAGGGATTTGAGTCATACATAACCCTAAGTGCATAAGTTTTGTGCATTTAGGGTTAATATAATATTTTAATCTTCTCTTTTTCGAATGTCCATAGTTCTGAAATAAGGGTCCTGTTACCAATTAGGTAAACGTGGTGATTACTGTTTTGCACAATTGGTATGTGTGGAAAATGTGAATATCCAAATAAAAGTGTCAGCACAAAGTCTGCAATGCCAAAAACAATCAGAAAAAAATAGGACATGACTATTTCCCATGTCTTTAAGAGAAGAATGTTTTCATTTGCCAGTAAAATTTGATGTACAATTGTGAGGTGAAATTTATGATTTGAGAACAAGCAAACATTAAAAATGACAAAACTATCTTTTGATATATATGTATGCCTTTACAAATAATAAATATATTTATTTCCATGTAGTAGCAGTTAGTGTTTATAATGCCCTCAATCTGTATTCTATGACTGATTTTCTATATCTTTCAAGGTAGCAGTGGGGAGGGAATCATGTGTTGTCTATGAGGCTTGAAAAGTTTAGGATATTCATTAAGTAATGAAAGAATACAGTGACATCCAAAGTAACAGTTCAAATCAAAAGACCACGTCATGACAACCACCACCACCAACATGTAGTAGATATTTGTTGTGCCACTTCATTAAATGGCCAACTGGAAATAGAGATAATTCCTTCAGTGATTAATGTGTTCAAGCAGAACATGAGAGGAAAACCACAATGTTCTCAATTGTTGATGTTATCCATACTTAACAAATCCAATGTTGATATGACTTTGGAAAAGTACTTAAGGCTCCGAGTAATATGCATGGCCTAGAACAGGTGATTTATTCATAATTCTGGCACAGCTCCTGTAAATTGACTTTCTTCCCTGCAAAAGAAGTTAACCACTCTGTGTGAAAATTATATGATCCCTGATATTTCCTTTAATCAAGATAGACTTGATAATGAGTAAGATGACACACAGTACTTGCAGGATTAGTAATTCATTGGATATTGCTGGAGCAAAAGCTCTAGGATGTCTTTTCATAACAAGGAGATCCACATGGACAGACCACATATTCTTGCAGGATAGTCTTTTACTCCTAAATGTAAATGAAATATTTTAAGAGCCTGGTATTTTGTTTCTTTCTCCTGTCACCATGTCCAATGACACAAGCCACTGATCATGTTTCTGTTGTTTACAATCTTCCTCTGAATTCCTTTGTCCAAAACCAAATGTGATTTATTTGTCTAGTTTGAAATTTTCTATGTGAATCTATTTGTTTTTATATCCCACTCATTCTAAGTCAGTTAGTAGTGAAGCAGAAACATTTTGAATTTAGAACATATCTGTAACATTATTTGGAAAATAAATCATCCTGACACAGAGGGTATGTAAATCCCCTGAATACCAGTTCATTTTGAATTGCTACTTTACAATGTATATAGTGACTATATATACTATGTGTATATAGTCAGTCATCATTTGTTGTGATTATAAATTTCAGATTGGTTTATGCTAACTTTTATTATTTGAAAATATTCATGAAAATTCTACCCAGTAACTTCTGCAGTTAACTCTTCTCATTAGCAATTCCCAATCCGTAAGAACGAAAAAAGTTACCTGCGATCTATTATGTAATTTGTAAGTTTCTTCTCATTGGTAATGATGTACCTTAGAGGAAAATAAAGTGATGCATTTTGTTTTATTTCCTGTCAGAATTAATTAGTATCAACAACTGTCCCAAAATAATCATGGGAGGAGTAAGTTGTTACTGCCAATTCCAGTTTATTTGTAGTATTTATTTATGAATTTTAACTGATGACTCAAGGATTAACTCAAATCTTACTTTATTCACAATAGATCTTTAATGTGAGGAACACCTACTTATTTGTCTTACATCCTTCTAAGACCTAATAAGGTGCTGTGTTCCATATACAAAAACCGATGAACACATTAACTGATACAGATGTAATTACAGAATTTTCCATCTGTAACCATAGTCATGAATGATAGGCTCTCATTTTGTTATAATGCTTTATGATTTTAATGTTAAAAACAACTGAAAAATATGTTGTTCTTATCAGGGTCTACTGCACAAAGACAAAAGAAGATATTTTTAAAAAGAATTTTACATGTTTACCTACAGTAACCATGGGGATACTTTTTCATTGAAAATGTTTTTGTCTTTATATTTGGAAAATCAAACCAATCTAATATCATTAAGCATTTAAAATGAGAATAAATGTATTAGAATTGCATGCAAATTTACATAGCAAAACCATTTATGGTTTATATAATGTAACTATGTTAATGGAACCATGAGTTTCTACACTTAAACATAGAAATAAGTTTTCTATACCTCTAAATCAATTTCACTTCAGATATATACTCAACACTAACCTCTGTGGGACTTAGGAAAGGAGAACAAATGGAAGTGTTTGTACTGCATGTCACAATTTCAAAGTTGTAAATCAAGCTAAGAAACTATTAAATAAGGTGTGTTTTCTCTTCCTATCTTGACAGATTAATCTTTATAACATTAAAGTTGAAAAATGTATGTCAAGGGATCTGTGCATCTATCTGACTGCTAGTTAACCACTATCAGAGATGTTTGAATTTAAATATTGTTGCCCCTGTCAGGCCTTCTGCTGATTGGCCAATATCATGGTGGAGGACATAATTAATAAATCATTTTATATTTATTATAAGAATCATTTTTATTGCATTTCTTTTAGCATAAATGCTAATTAGATGGTTAAATCAAATTTATTTTCATATAAGTTGTATTCTATTTATAGTATTAATATGTTATCAAAATATAACTGTGTTAAAAGTGTACACAATTTATCTTCCTCAAAAATATCAGAACTAGGGCTTCCCTGGTGGCACAGTGGTTAAGAATCTGCCTGCCAATGCAGGGGACATGGGTTTGAGCCCTGGTCTGGGAAGATCCCACATGCCGCGGAGCAACTAAGCCCGTGAGCCACAACTACTGAGCCTGCGCGTCTGGAGCCTGTGCTCCACAACCGGAGAAGCCGTGACAGTGAGCGGCCCGTGCACCGTGATGAAGAGTGGCCTTCACTCGCCACAACTGGAGAAATCCCTCGCACAGAAACGAAGACCCAACACAGCCGAAAATAAATAAAATAAATTAAAAAAAAAATCAGAACTAGATTTTATAGAATAAGGAATCATTCTAGAGAAAGTAGCAATTTCAGGTCAAATTTTATGTATGTATGTACAATTTAATAGCTATCATCTCAATAGGTAGTAGTCTTGATTTAATATTTATTCTGATTTTTTCTAATTCTTTATTTTTTTTCACAAGAAATTGAAATTGAAATTGGCTTTTTCTCTTTGCTTCTATTACCTCAAGACTTCTGCTTTGTACTCTCTATTCCTTGTCTTCACTTCAGTCTTCTTGTTTGGCTCCTGGTGTGTTTCATGTTGGATTGATGGAGGTACTGTTCAACACATTGGGGAGAGTGGTCATCATAGGTTATGTTTAGAAGTAGGGCTGACTTGGAGATTTGCCTATGGCTCATTACTGTTCTATAGTCTATCAGCTCTTCCCAGAAAAATAAAAAAGTCACCATAGATAAAGAATGGGAACAAATGTGCAAAGAAACATTTCAACCTGGTTGGATCAGTGACAAGACAAGCTCTAAAAGTATCAGAGTCATCTCCAACCTGTGTACCAAATATACTAAAACATCCCAAGACTGAAATTTTCTGTTCTTAGAAATGTTCCCACTGACCTGTTTGCAAACATCTTTACAGCTATTGAATTATCATTTCCCAAAACATACTCTTCTGTCTTTGGGGGAATCGATAACTTTGCACACTTTGCAACACATTTTGTATTGTATATGACTTTGTTTAGAAGACTCAGTTACATATATTGCATGTATGGTATTTACTGTGTATTTCTGGCTAGTTAGCTTTTCTCAAACTTTAACTTGGAATTGAATTATGCAAGTTTTCACTTCTTGAGCTTTTCTCCTAATGAGCTTATTTCTAGTTGTCAACTTTGTAGTTCACAAAAAAGTTTAGGTTGTGATATCTTCTGAATTGCTGGAAGCTTATTCATTAGTGACATTTTTCTTTATTCTGCCCTTTTAAATTAATGAGTAGAATAGTCATGACTCTGATTTTAGATCTTAGATGCAAAGTCTACAGGTCCCCTCAAGTAGTAACAACTAAAAATACATGTGTTCTTTTACATGTGGCTGAACACATGCATTTTTAGTTCTTACTACTTGAGTGGACCTGTAGATTTTGCATTTAAGATCTAAAATCAGAGTCAGAAATTAGAACACTCCCTAACGCCATACACAAAAATAAACTCAAAATGTAATAAAAACCTAAATATAAGAGCAGACATTATAAAACTCTTTGAAGAAAACATAGGCAGAATGCTCTTTGACATAAATCACAGCAAGATCCTTTTTGACCCACCTCCTAAAAAAGTGAAAATAAAAACAAAAATAAACAAATGGAACCTAATGAAACTTAAAAGCTTTTGCACAGCAAAGGAAACCATAAACAAGATGAAAAGACAACCCTGAGAATGGGAGAAAATATTTGCAAACAAAGCAACTGACAAACGATTAATCTCCAAAATATACAAGCTGCCCAATATCAAAAAAACAAAAAACCCAATCCAAAAATGGGCAGAAGATCTAAATAGACATTTCTCCAAAGAAGATATACAGATGGCCAGCAAACACATGAAAGGATGCTCAACATCACTAATCATTAGAGAAATGAAAATCAAAACTATGATGAGGTATCACCTCACACCAGTCAGAATGGCCATCGTCAAAAAGTCTACAAACAATAAATCCTGGAGAAGGTGTGGAGAAAAGGGAACCGTCTTGCACTGTTGGTGGGAATGTAAATTGATACAGCTACTATGGAGAACAATATGGATGTTCCTTAGAAAACTAAAAATAGAACTACCATATGATGAAGCAATCCCACTACTGGATATATACCCTGAGAAAACCATAATTCAAAAAGAATCATGTACCACAATGTTCATTGCAGCACAATTTACAATAGCCAGGACATGGAAGCAACCTAAGTGTACATTGACAGATGAATGGATAAAGAAGATGTGGTACATATATACAATGGAATATTACTCAGCCATAAAAAGAAATGAAACTGAGTTATCTGTAGTGAGGTGGATGGACCTAGAGTCTGTCACACAGAGTAAAATAAGTCAGAAAGAGAAAAACAAATACTGTATGCTAACACATATATATGGACTCTAAAAAAAGAGAAAACGTGCTTCTGAAGATCCTAGGGGCAAGGCAGGAATAAAGACACAGATGTAGAGAATGCACTTGAGGACACTGGGAGGGGGAAAGGTAAGCTGAAATGAAGTAAGAGAGTGGTATTTACATATATGCACTACTAAATAAAATAGATAGCTAGTGGGAATCAGCCACATAACACAGGGAGATCAGTTTCGTGCTTTGTGACCACCTAGAGAGGTGGGATAGGGAGGGTGGGAGAGAGATTCAAGAGGGAGGGGATATGGGGATATATATATAGCTGATTCACTTTGTTATATAGCAGCAACTAACACAACAATGTAAAACAATTATACTCCAATCAAGATGTTAAAAAAAATGCATGTGTTCTGTTGACCAAGATGTCATTAGTTGTAAGCTCCTCAATGCCTGTTTAAACTTAGAATTAAAACACTTGGAAGAAGATTCTCTTTTCTTCTCATTGATGATTCTCCACTGTCTCTTATCTGGAAACATGTCTTTTCACATGGGTGGATCATTACTGAATGCGTAAGTCACATATGCATGATTTAATATCCAATTTTCTCATGAAATCATGACTTAGCAATGTTTGGGGCAGAGGTAAGCAAGTATATACAAAGGTTTAAGAAGTAAAGATTTTTAGTAAAGTGTGTTGTGAAATTTACACAAGAAGACAAGTGATGAAAAGTGATAACAACCCAGTAGGTAAAATGCATCAGGTGGAGCTTAGCTATCAGCATAGCTGAAAGAATTCTGCTCTTATCTTCTACATGATCAAATTTATGAGAATATTTTGAACACATTGTTCTAAGATTGTTGTCAGTTACTGCACTCTTTTTTCCTGAAAGTAACTCCTTTGTTACCTTCTCATGTAATTCATGGGAATTAAAATGAAGAAATAATATGTTTAAAATACATCATATTTTTAAAAATTTTAAATCAAATATAGTTTTATATTCTACTCCCCTCTGAAATAGAGCTAGATAATTTTGGTATTGGTTGCTTGTTATGCTTTTATTTTTCTGATATATTGGAGAAATACTAGAATATACTAGAAATCTAATTTTTTTATAATTAATGAATCCTGTCTTACTGTAATTTGGAAATATCAAAAGCCAGGTCAGAGGTTGAATACTACAATTATGAACAATATAATAATTTAATATAATGATTTCAGCTAACTGAGGGCATAAGCCATGCCCTATCTGTTTTTGCAGCCTAAAAATATAATATGATGCCTGTCAACCCTTAAGAGACCTGAAAATAGAGAATAAGTTAAAAAACAAACTGGTAACCAAAAAGAATTAATGCATTATCTTAGCTTTGTGATCATTTTTTTTACATTTTATAAATTTCATAGAGCATCTCAAACACCAATTTATCAAGATATTGAAATATAGGACTTCTTAAGAGAAAATTAAAAATGGTACTGCACCTATTTTATTTCAGCATCTAAGACCTACTGTAAAGAAATTAGTTCTTCTAGCAAATTTTCTTTTACAGGGAATATTAATATTGCGGGGTTATAAAGTGTTTTCTCTTATAGAAGCACCAACTGTAGCTAAGCTTTCAAAGTTTATTTTATTTAGTATTTAATTAAAATCCAAATTAAAGGCTATATTAAAATTAAAAGCTATACTAAATAGACTGTGTTAAATACAAGAGTAACAATAGTAATAGTAGAGCCATAGTAACACAATACACTATGAAACATTTGCTCTTAATATTCAATAGGCATATAAATTATTTTTCTTGTTTTAAATAAATATGTAGACTGTTTTAGTCATTAGGGAAAATTTTCCTATGAGCCAATATAGATGAGATATAAATGACATTACATTTAAAGTAATAATTGATCATGGATACCTTTCAGTCCCATAGTTATCAGAGAAAGGTATGAATGAATACAAAGAAGTTGGAAAGCCACTGTAGGAATCCAAAGCACACATGTTTTTCACTTGGTACTTATGGTGCAGATGAAAAATAAATGAGATGATATGAAGGTTATTCCAGAGAAAGATATAGCGAGATCTACTGATTGGCTATGAGAAGAATAAATAAGTGAGTAAATCAAAGTGACTTCCAAGTGTTTAGCTTAAACAATTAGATGATTAATGGTATCATATACTGGAAAATATGGTGTGCAGGTTAAAACCTGAATGCTTACAGCATGGGGTAGCACAATTTTAGTTTTTATAAAACTTGCTCTCTCACCTTCTCACTTCCAAGATGACCAAGAAAAGAAGGAATAATGGTCATGCCCAAAAGGGTCGCGGCCGCAGCCTATTCACAGCACCAACTGCGCCCGAAGTGTGCCCAAGGATAAGGCCATTAAGAAGTTCGTTGTTCGGCACATTGTAGAGGCTGCAGCTGTCAGGGCATTTCTGAAACAAGTGTTTTCAATGCCTATGTGCTTCCCAAGCTGTATATGAATCTGCATTACTGCGTGAGTTGTGCCATTCACAGCAAGGTAGTCAGGAATTGTTCTCGGGAAGCGCGGAAGGACCGAAGACCTCCACCTCAATTTAGACCTGCTGGTGCTGCCCCACGACCTCCACCAAAGCCCATGCAAGGAGCTAAGTCCTTAAATACTAAAGAAATACTGTCCCCTGGGAAGACAGTAAAAAAGAAATTATACTTAAAAAAAAAAACTTTAAAAATGATTTAACATTGCAACAGATCTTGATGAATGAGTAGAATAGTTTTTACTAAAATAAATTTTTTCAGTGGATGTAGAATTCTGGATTGACATTTTCTTTCAACACTTAATGTTGTTATTTATTTTTTTGCATAGATTCTGAAGGAAAAAAGAGGATATAATTCTTACCTTTGTTCATTTTTATATAATGTAATATTTTCCTCTAGATGTCTCTGAGATTGTCTCTTTGTGTTTTGTTTGCAGGAGTTTGAATATGACATGCTTGAGTGTTTTGTTTTTATTTTGTTTTGAAATTTATCCTGCTTTCTGTTGTCAGAGTTTAGAATCATTGTTTTGCTCCCTGGTGTCTCTGGTATTAATTATGGAAACTTCTCATTTCATATTTACAAAAATATTTTTGATGCCCTGTACTTTTCTCTCTTCTTTTAAATTCAAGTTATTTATGTGTTAGAGTGCTTAATATTGTCACACAACTCTTTGATATTCTGTTGCACTTTTTTTTTCAATAGTAAATCTCTCTGCTTTATGTTACATTTGGATAATTTTTAGACTTATCTCCGAGTTCATATATTCATGGCAATTATGCCATGTCTGCTAAGCAGTGGAAGGTATTATTCATTTCTCTTACTTTGTTTTATGTTTCTAGCAGTACCATTGGCTTTTATAATTTTTATCTTTCTGTACTTTATTATTTCTCTGATCTTAATTGTTGTCCACTTTTTATGGTAGAACCTTTAACATATTAATCAGTTATTTTAAATTCTCTCTCAGATTTTTGTGTCCTGTTTCAGTCTAGTTCTAGTGATTGTTTTGCCCTTTGTGAGTGTGTTGTCTTTTTTGTTTTGCTTTTTCTTGTGTGCTTTGAGTTTTTTGTTAAGCATAAGACATCTTGTCTAGGACTGTAGAAACTGAGGTAAATAAATGTTATTCCAGGAGCCTATACTTTGTAGTGTTTTGTTCTCTAGTTTATTTTTATTCCTTGTGAAGTGTTATAGTTCATGTGTTGGATCTTTTTGCCTATAGTTGATATTTGTCACTTTCTCTTAAATACTTTTATCTCATTCATTTTTTTAAATTTTATTTTTTACTTAACATTTCTCTTAAAGCATTACATTATCTTTTTTCTAGTAACTCATTTGTTTTGCTTTATTACTTTATTATTCATTTCAAAAGTAATTTTTAATTTTATAATTCTAAATCTAATCTTTGATATCTGTCACCTTATTTATGTTTTTCTAAAATTTGATTTCTTTTTTTCTTTCATTTTGTAGGGAAGGGGGCTGTTTGTTTGCTATCTAGTTAATCAAATTTTTTTGTTTGCTCAACTTCATTTTTTTCACTCATCTTCTGGATGATTAAAAACTATGCCATCAACATCCTTCCAGATTTAATTCATGTACTGATATTTTGTGCTCAGAGATCAGAAGAATTAATATTGTTAAAATGTCCATACTTCCTAAACTGATCTGTAGATTCAATGGGATCCATATAAATTTCTGGCATTTTTCACAGAAATAGGCAAAACAATCCTAAAATTTGTATGGAACCACAAATGAATCTCAATATAGCCAGAGCACTCCTGAGAAAGAACAAAGCTAGAGCTAACACATGTCCTGATCTCAAACTATATTACAAAGCTATAATGATCATACTAACATAAAAATAAACACATAAACCAATGGAACAAAATTGAGAGCCTAGAAATAAACCCTCATTTACATGGTCAACTAATATTTGACAAAGGAGTCAAGAACACTCAGTGGGGAAATTATGGTTTCTTCAATAAATGGCATTGTGAATAAATACAGGCAGCAAAATGAAACAGGACCCCTATCTTACACTGCACATGAAAATTAACTCTAAATAGATTAAATATGTAATGTAAAATCTGAAACTGTACAACTCCTAGAATAAAACACAGAGAAAAAGCTTTTTGGCATTGGCCTTGGCAACACGTTTCTGCCTATGACACCAAAAGCATAAGCAACAAAATAAAAAATCAGCAAGTGGGACTATATCAAACTAAAAACTTCTGCACAGCAAAAGAAACAATCAACAAAATTCCTACGTATGGAACGGGGGAAATTATTTGAGAAAACGTCTATCTAATGAGGTGTTAATAACCAATATATAGAAGAAACCCATACATCTCAGTTACAAACAACAAACAGAAAAACACTCTGATTTAAAAATGGACAGAGGAGCTAACTAGACATTTTTCCAAAGAAAATATACAATGGCCAAGAGATACATGAAAATAACACTAATCATCAGGGAAATGCAAACCCAAACTACAATGAAATATCACCTCACACTTATTAGAATGGCTATTATAAAAAAGAGAAGAGACAACAAGTGTTAGTAAGACTATGGAGAAAAGGAAACCCCTGTACACTGTTGGGGAAATGTAAGTAGGTACAGCCACTATGGAAAACAGTATGGAAAAAAATAAAAATAGAACTAACATATGATTTAGAAATCCAACTGATGGGCATATATAGAAAGGAAATAAAATCATTATCTTGATGAGATACTTGCACTCCCACATTCATGGCAGCATTGTTTATCAGAGCCAAGATATAAAAACAACCGTGTCCATTGGCAGGTGAATGAATAAAGGAAATGTGGGATATATTTATCTATATTCATATCTATATCTATATTTACCACATTGTGTATACATACACATTTATACAATGAAATTTAGAGTGGAATATTATTCAGTCATGATAAAGCAGGAAATACTGCCATTTGTGACCTTTGCAACAACATGAATGGACCCTGAGGGCATTATGCAAAGTGAAATAAGTCAGCCAGAGAAAGAGAAATACTGCATGATCTCAATTACATGTAGACTCTAAAAAACAAACAAACAAAAAACAACCAAAACTGAACTCACAGAAACAGAGGATAGAATGGTGGTTGCCAGGGGCTAAGGGAGAGGGAGAAATGAGATGTTGGTCAAAGGTTGCAAACTTCCAGTTATAAAATCCATAAGTTCTAGGAATTTAATGTATAGTATAGTGACAATAGTTAATGGCACTCTATTATACACTTGAAAGTTATTAAGAGTAGATCTTAAATGTTTTCACCACACACAAAATTTAGGAAATTATGTACGGTAATGAAAGTGTTAACTAACTCTATTGTAATCATTTCACAACATATGAATGTATCAAAGCATCACATTGTACACCTTAAAGGTACACAATGTTATATGTCAATTATATCACAATAAAGCTGGGGAGAGGGTAAAATTTACATTTCTCTTCCACATTTTCTTCATGGAATATATCCATTTCTCTTAAATAAACCACATTCTATGCATAATTATAACTCTTTTTACTTGTTCTCCATTTTTCATTTATCAAGGCTAAAGGAAAAATCAGACTTTAATTTTCAAGGAAACATTGTATTTAAAGAAAAATAAGCCTTTACTCATCATGTGTTGTAATTTATCTCTGTCATTGCAAAAAATTATACCTTTCGATACCTTACAAAAAAGTTATGGAGAAATTAGAAATTGCAAAAGGAAGCTAACAAATTGCAGATGAAATTAAAAATTGCAATATTTTTATGTGACTAAAAAAATCTAATTTTGTTGCATTTTCTTCTATTTTTCTAAGAAATTAAGTTAATTTAACTAGGAAAAATGTGTAATTAAATACTCATATTGCCTCATAAACAGGACTTGATAGGATTATTTCCCCAGCAGCAAGAATGTGATAACATTAATACAATTCAATAGTTGATTATTGCTATCTCCACTTTAATTTTAATGGTACAGATCTTTGCTTTAAATTTAATTTGTATCGATTTTTCCATTTTTCACTCATTAGGAGTGTGTTTCTGCTCTTGGGTTCTGTTTTTCTAAGTTTACTTTCTTAAAAATAGTCCATTTAACAAACACAGTAAGTTTATGAAATCTTTGAACATAAACAATAATGAAAATATTAAAATTGCTGAAAAGACTGTGTTCAGTTTAGTATCAAGTAAGACTTCCATACTTTGAACAAAATACCTCTTTGGAATAACTACACTATTATTATAAATGTCTTCACCTTGTAACATTTTGTTTTTATATCTAGGTATTAAATAGCCCACTAGTGTCTCTGTTGCATGAATATGTAAGAACAGCATAAACACTCCCATAAAACAACAACAAAAACTGGGTTTCCAGTTTGTTTCAAATAAACTTTGAAAACAGATAGTCATATATCTCTGCTTAGTGACTTTTATTTTGAAACCATTCTATTGATCGGTTTTTCGTACATTTTAACTTGGAAAAGATTCTTTTCAGTAGTTTGGAGTCACTCAGTAAAAATTAATCAACCTTGATTAACTGAATGATAATGGCAGTCTTGGAGACACGCTGCTTTGTGACTGCAAGATGAGTTTGTAATTAATGAGGACAAATTTTAATAGCCATCACCAAGATAAGCAGTACATGCTGAAGTGCAGAGGCCCAGACACCAATTGTAGATTTCCCTAAGCTGCTCTACTCTGATCTCACTACTTCTCTCCTTTGAGGTTCCCTATCAAGCTCTTGTCAGTCTCCCATTCTGTTCATCACCCTTTCTAAGTTTTCTAAAAGTTTATTTAACTTCTCTATTGTTGGTACCAAATTGAGATGTCTTCAAGACTGAATTTGAGTCCCTATTAATCTCTATTTATCTTCATTTGCATTAGGCAAAGAAATTTACCTTCAAAATATTGACTGAAAAAAAAATTTAAATTATTGAGAAATGTTTGATTGGATATATGATATTTGCCATACATTTGCTTCTGAAATTTAATAGATTTAAAAACAAGGGTAAGAATACAGTATTCAACTGAAAGATAATAGTGATAAACCAACATTTACTTACCATCTGTTACTATGCTTGTCACTATAAGTGATTCAAAATATAACATTTAATCCTTCCTCAAAACACTAATTTTCTAGGCAGGAAGATAATATATACCCATACAAGGTCAGCTGATATAATAATGTTACTAGTTTATACATAATAAATATTTAACTGACATGTGACTTTAAGTGGTACAGAGTTCTGAGTAAAGAAGTCTACTATACTTTTAAAAATTTTGTCATTGTTATTAAGACATATTTTTCGATTGTCACATAACCATTTACAGAGGAATAGAAAGAACTTCTAAATTCTCAGCTTTCAAAGTTTGTCTTGTATTTTTTTTTTTTTTTTTTTTAACGTTACGCGGGCCTCTCACTGTTGTGGCCTCTCCCCTTGCGGAGCACAGGCTGCGGACGTGCAGGCTCAGCGGCCATGGCTCATGGGCCCAGCCGCTCCGCGGCATGTGGGATCTTCCTGGACCGGGGCACGAACCCGTTTCCCCTGCATTGGCAGGCAGACTCTCAACCACTGCGCCACCAGGGAAGCCCCATGTCTTGCATTTTATTTTCTACAAAATGCCTAAGAAAATCTGTCTTTCAATAGTATTGAAAACTTCTAGAAATGTAAGTGATGAATAATCAAAACAAAGCTTTTAAAACAAGAATAAAGATAGACAACATAGAAGTTGCCATTTCTAATTGTTCTTCCACTCCAAGTTTGGTGCTAGAAAAAAATATGCTTACAAGGACTATTCTTATTAGTGTCAACGTTATTATTTAAATAAGATGTTAGGGAATAATAAATCAATCTGTTATGTTTCCTTATTTTCACATATATCAGAAATAACTTCATAATGGTGTAGAGATTTAGAGCACTAATTATGCAGCTAGATTGCTGAGTTCAAAATTGAGCTTTACTATGTACTACCTGTGTTACTTTGGGTGAATCACTTAACCTCTCTGTGTCATGGTTTCCTCATCTTTAATAATAGTGCCTATCTCTAGGGTTGTTGAGAAATTTAATGAGTTAATATATGAAAGTGCTTGGAAGATTGTGTGACTGACAATAAATGTTTTTTAGTTTGGGTTAAAAAGTTAAACTGATTACTGATTTTTTTTCCTACTAATATAGCTGAAACATTTTTAGTGCTAAATATATAGGAATTATATAGAAAAGTATTTCTTTACAAAATGCCATATTAATTCACACTTATTTGGCATTTACTAGTCTTACTAGGAACTATATCATGAAGTTATTTTGATTTCACTGAAGTATGTAGTAAACATACTATATCTAGTATTTATTCCTGACTGTTGGTCATTTAAGGTATTTCAAATTTAACAATATTATAAGTAATGTTTCAATAAAGAAGCATTTATATTTAAACATGTCTAAATAGTCCCTAGTATTTCCTTTTCCAAAATTCATAGACAGAGAACTGCTGAGAGAGGACCATTTTATAATTCATATAAGTTTTCGAATCATCTTCTACAGACCATGTATCATATCTTTTCTTTTTTCCTTCCTTTCCTTCTCCTTCTTCTCCACACCCTCCTCGTCCTCCTCCTACTTCTTTTCCTCCTTCCTCTCTCTCTCTCTCTCTCTCTCTCTCTCCCACACACACATACCCTTTATGTTTTCCTCTGTCTTTCAAGAGGATGAATTACTTGTATAAAAATTGAATGAATGCCAGATTCTTACTAACTGGAGTATATTTAATCTAAACAGAATTCAGTTTTGTTCTTATGGTCAGCTTTTCTAGAGAGCAACTTTTATATGAAACTAAAATCATCATTAGATTAGACAGCTATTATATGGCTAATGGTCTGAAAAATGAAACAACTAGAATAGAAAAGTCTTCATTATTTAGCGAAGAGGAGAATCTATTTCCCACAATAATATTTCAGAGGCAATGAAAATTAAACCAAGAACTCTTGAATTCTAACGAGATGCCAAAAGTCAAAAGTGATTCCTCTGGGCAATATATCACACATAGTAAATTGTCTCACAAAAGTCACAAAAGAAAAAAATGAATGTAAATTCCATATGGGAGTCATAAAATTATGTCAAGATTTGTATATACATTATCATACACCGATTAAAGAATCACCAGAATCCGATATGTTTTTCAAAATATCATAATAAAATTATGATTGAACATGCTGTTCATATGCTTAAAATATTTTTAAAGGACAGAGTTTACCTTTAATACATATAACAAAGGTAGTATGTATAACAAGGGTAGTGTAACAAAGTGGACAATAATAAGGTCATATATCAAATTAAAAATAATGGGTAGACTATTTTACCCAGGGTGAAATACTCAAATGCATAGAAAATGATTCTCCGTTTGACAATTTCAGTGACAAAATGACACTAGGATATAATTTTCCAGGAATTAAATAGAAAGTGAAATGACGTCTCATTATCTATAAAACCATACAGGTTATGACAGGCAGTGTAACAATTCAGTAGTTGAGATTGTGTTAAAAAACATTTGAGAACCTGAAAGGGGAAAAATTCAAGAGATAATATCTGAACCCTAATGTGTCCATTTTCTTCACTTGGAAATTGAACACAATGCCTAGAATGACATATGCTCACAATTTGAATTATATTTATTTTGAGGAATTGTAGGTACCATACAATGTATCTTAAGTAGACTATGATTTTAAAAATATAGCAAAATGAATAAAAGTCTGAGTTAAGAAAATGAGCTATAAAAAGTGATGATTAAATAGGACAATTTACCAGAATCATAAATATGAGTGAAAAAATATACAAAAATAAGATCCTTCAATAAATTTCTCCCCCAAGGAAAACTAACTTTTAATTAATGAACAGGAGAGTGTATCTTTGTTTAAATCATTTTCAATCTCACAACCTCAGGGATATGCTTGGGGAATGTTTCTGTATAGATTTGGGAGAATGTTTTTGCATGGAATTTTGCAGCTTCTTTACCCTATTTCTGAACTACAGAGTAATAGTGGGTGTATATACATGTGTATATGTGTATTTTACTCTAGATTCCTCTAGGAAAAGAATGGTACTAAGTCTGAAATGAAAGTTCTGTCAAGCAGAGCAAAATTATTAACAAAAAATAATACACAAAGTAAAAAAATTAGGAAAATCATCTGTAAAAATTACAAAACAGCTTTATTTGGAAATATAAACAGACTCAGAGTTCAAGAATTATAGAGTATTTTCAGAGCCCTATTAAAGGCATAAGACCATGTACTTACTACAATAAATGTCAGCTTACTTTTTAAATTAAACTAATATGTAAGAGTGGTAGCTGAAAGCGGGCCATGGAGACTTAAATTATATGGCCTTATGGTAAATAATAAATTCAATACATTTGATTATTTGTAAAGCTTTCTGAGATTTATAGGTTTTATGAAACAGCTAGTTACATCAAATTGACAGAAGAATCTGTTCATGTAAAAATACTTAAATACATTTAGCTTTCAATGTTATATAATTTTTTACTTGGAAAAAGAAATCTCTACATTAGAATTTTAAGTATTTGAATTAAATCACCATTAACAATTGAGTTTTTTTCCCTAAGTTGTTCAAAAATGCACTGGGGGAATAATACCATAAAATGTACGTGGGTGAGAGATAAAAGATTTTGTATTAGTTACCAACTTAAGAAACATTGCCTCATTAGCAAACTTCGGCAACATAGAAATTCACAAATAGAAAGCTGATTAATCAGCTGAATGTCTGGTGGTTGCATTCAGGACTCTCCTTTATTATCCAAATAAAGGAAGATGAAAACACTATTGGGGGAAGATGAAATGAGTTCACTTCTGTAAAGCTGAAGTATTCCCAACATGCAGTAAACACCAATAAGTGTTTGCTTTTATAATTAATGTTTTATGTATTATAATACTACAGAGATTTCAGAAAAAATGTTTAGAGCATGGATTCCTAGAGTTAACAATAGTGTTCTCTAATAAGTCTAGTAATTGGTAAGTTAATCAAATTAAACTGATCTCTTTACTCCAAACTTCCATAGAATATATGGGACAAATTTTAATTCAGGTACACATTTATTATTATTATTTTACATCTGAAAATCTGTTGACATATAACACAGCCTACATTCCATGTTGCACAGAGTAAATCCTTGATTATCCAAGTGCTGGTTATTAATCTCTGCAATATTAATCAAAATCTTTGAAACACATGTTTAGCTAGGGACTCTATGTTCGTTAGCATTGCGAAGGAAAGAATGTAAGTTATAACTCTGATATAAACACTTTTATTCTCAACCATGTAAACTAGTGGCTATATATAATTTGTTATTTTTAATTTAAAAGGAAATGAATGGTAAAAGCTCCTTTTTTTCAGTTTGTGGAGCCTCAATTTACTTAAAGTCTAAACCAAACTTGAACAAACATAGCAACTCTTTTTCATGAATAATGGGAGATTTCAAAGGAATGACTCAGTTATGGATAAGGACAGTCTTTAAGTAAACTAGAGAATGAGCCAGACCTCCTTCTTGTCCTCAGGCAGGTGCATGGTAAGTGATTCTGGTCAGATGTTATCTCACTACAGCTTTCAGCTTTACAGTAAGTCACTCAAAGGGTACACTCAGACCATCAAAAGGATGTAATCAATTCAAAAATTAACTTAACTTAATAATTAGTTAATTAGTTAATTAATTTAACTTAATTTCTTTGTCTATAGTCACTTTAATCAGAACAGGATTTTAAATCAATTTCAGAAAAATAGTAAGGAGGCCACTATCTCATTCTAAAATGTAAATCACTTCTATATAAAATCTACTGTATCCTATAATGTGAATATTCAATCATGCTGTGTACAACAGGGGTGTACACAGTTCATTTGTTGCATCTTTACTTTTTTAACAGTCTCTTATCTTTACAATGAAGTATAATGTTAAATACAGTTGGATCTTTTTCTAAGCAAGGAATAAGCCAATAAACTGCACTATTTTGAAAAAAAAAATTTAATTCATAGTCTGGCTCACTCTCATCAATACCTGTCTGCAATTCAAAATTGTTTTAAAAGCAACACACAATTTTGTTGTCTGTATCAATAACTGAGCATTCATTTGGGATGCTGATAATCTCTTGTTTTTAAATTGCCAATATCTAATTAGGAAGATGCAAACGATTTTTGCTTTGTGTTGTGTTTGTTAATGTTTGTGGTATTACAAATACTAAATAGAATGTGGGAAACTCTTACAATATTTGCTCTTTTTAAATTTCCTATTCATTCCTTGTGATTCTACTTTCTTTTTTTATTTTTATTTATTTATTTTTTTTTTTTTCTTGCGTTATGCGGGCCTCTCACTGTTGTGGCCTCTCCCATTTGCGGAGCACAGGCTCCGGACGCGCAGGCTCAGTGGCCATGGCTCACGGGCCCAGCCGCTCCGCGGCATGTGGGATCTTCCCGAAACGGGGCACGAACCCGCGTCTCCTGCATCGGCAGGCGGACTCTCAAGCACTGCGCCACCAGGGAAGCCCGTGATTCTACTTTCAATAATAGTCTTGCAAACATTTCTAAGTCTATAATCTCAAGTTTTAGAGGGAGAAATACAGTGACTATATCAAACTATAGGAGGAAAATTTGTATTAATTTCATTCTTCATTTAAATATATTTAGTAATTAATTACCCAGAACATGGTAGGTATTAAACTCTGAGTCAATATGTGAAAGAATGATCAATGAAAGAGAATTTTTTAAATGTTTTTGAACCACCTAGTGCTGTATTCTTTATTCACTTACATTTCCCATTATTCTCAGTTTATGTGTAAATTTTAAGTATATATTAAATATCATCGATCTTCTTTTTTAACATTAGTCAGCATATGGGTTGTGCTGAGCCTAAAAGGCAAGTGTTCAATAGACTAAAAATAAAATTGTGTTGCATCATGATTTTCCTCATGGGAGTGTGGGCACATCAACAACTATACATCCAGATGCATCATTGTGTCAGCCAAATCACTTATTTTAAACAAGAAATTCTTTGTCCTCATAAAAAATTAAAGGCTTTTTAAAGGCAATAGAAAGATGTAGATTTTTAACATTTTTTGTATTTTAACAGATGTTTTGGATTAGCAGATAAAGTAATTAAATTTGTGGGACACCTCTGGGCATTTCTCTTTTACAACTACCCTCTGAGGTAAATAAAATCAACTTCAGTGCATGTTTCATGGCTCTGAGAAGGAGTATCTTATGTTCTTTAACTAAACAACTTAGATTCCATGATTACCATTACAACCCAGAGCTTGACAATGTGTTAAAGACTCCCTCCTTAATGTCCTTATACATGATCTGAGAAAATATCAGCTCTTAACACACTCCTATAGGCTTTTTCCATGTTTGAGAATTGCTCTCTCCCTACAGACTCATGGTGAGGACCACAGTTGGAACCTGCACACTGCTGAATGGTCTTGTTATATCTCCTTTGCTAGAGTTCTAGTCACCCAACATTTTCACTTTAAAAATTCCACTAAGTTTTCTGCAACCTCTAAATAACAGTCTCTTTCCACTCAGACCACATAGAAAGAAACAACACATACAAATGCGCTGTGCTTTTTCCTAGTCTCAGTTGTGACACCAGATGGGTTTTCATGGTGGCCACAAAACTCCGTGTAGCCAGGAGAATTCTAAGGTTGAGCTTGGAAGTGAGGGCAGAGGGAAGTGCTGTCCTCTGAATCCATGATTTTGTCCTCCAGCCCATCTGTGGTCTCCAGGCCAGCTTGACCACTGAGATCTGTACATTATGAGGCATGAGGCCTCTCTTAATATTGGGTTGGCCAAAAAGTTCGTTCGGGTTTTTTCCCTACGATGTAATCCGAGATTTCCATTGCATCTGCTGCTTCTTTCATCTATATTGGGAATTGCAGGAGAGGACAGGTGGTTGTTACCAATATAGTTACCAAATCATTATCAAATCCCTTTAAAAAATGCTCTAAAGGCCAAAAGTTAAGAGCTTCTGGTTACATAAACATGAGCATTTCAAAAAGGAAAATCTTGAATTGCCTTTATTACCTTCAAATACCTAAATCTATTCTTGATTACATGCAATGGAATGAAATCGACCCTAGAAGTTCATCACTGTTTAGAGCTTCTTCCTTTTGGTTTTTGTTTATTTTTACTTTTTCTATATTATTTTCTTGCTCATAGTTGGATGTGGAAAACATTTTACATGTGAGACTACTTGTAAGTAGCTTGACATGCTACTACTGACAAAATGTTATGCAGTCATTGTGTGACCAAGTCTTAGAAAGCCCTCTTGTGAGTAAATGTGTATGATAATGTGACCAAGAAATCCTAGAGATTCCCTGTTGGCAAAAATATAAATGATATGAGTTTCTTAAATAATAGACCTGATAAATGTGGGTCTCTTTACTGCTTTCGCATGAATCTCAGAAAACAGATAACTCATCTGGAACTGTTTATTTCTAATTTAAAGAAGAAAACAAAAGCAAAGCCATTTTATTTCCTATTTTTAGAGGCTCATTAGTGTTTAATTTGGAAGTCCCCTTCTATACCATATCAAAGAGAATGTACACTTGTTGCTCACTAAATTTTAGAGCCAGTATAATTTTCTTTCAAACAATTGCATAGGATTTTGAAAAGTTCTTTCTTTGTGCCTAAAGTATCATGGCAAAGGTGCTTAATGTAAAAGTATAAAGCATACTGGGATCAAAACCATGGAGTCCCCAGGAAAGTGGGGATAATGTGACGAGCTGTAATTTCACCTTCTTGGGGATTCCATTTGAGATCCAAATGGCACTTGAATGCCTCAATAAGGCAAATGACTGTGAAGTTCTGCATATAAGAAAAGCTTTTTCATGACAACTACTGTTTCCACATCAAATACATCACTGCTCTGTAAGAAGGACCCTGTCTCAAATGCAGCACACAAAGTAGATCTCTGCTGTCAGTGTCAGGAAATTAGAAGCCTATCTGAGCACTGGTGGTTGTACATTTTAATCTTGGATCTGTCCACAATACACCTGAAACAAATTTGTCCAGGACATTTATTCTACTTCTATTACATATATTAGTGATTTTTAGTGTATTTCTTACTCATTTTGGAATATACTCTTTTGAAATACCATTTGATTATAAGTTCCAGAGCATATGTGAATTTATCTATGTCAACTCTAAAATTAGAGTATTTACATATCATTTATATTTTATGATTTATTTCTAAATTATTAAGAATTGTGTTTTACATTCATATATGTATACATATATGAATGTAAAATACAATTATATAAAATATATTATAGACAATATAATATATACTATATAATATTATAATATATATATTATAATATAATATATAATATATATAATATATACATATATATCAGTAAACTGCTAGGGATATTTTGCCTCTGTGCACCTATTTTACTACTTACACTTTCCCTAAAGAGTTTATTAGATGATAACAGCATAACACAAAATTTAAAATATACATTTAAAAATACATGCATGATAAAACATGATAGACTTAATTCTTATTTAGTCAAAACTTTCAATGATCCCTTTTTAAACTATTAGTATTTCTTGCTCTTCATTTTACTCTCTTTGTTCTCTTCTTATTCTTTTTTTTTAACCATTTCTTCTTGCTTCAGTTTTCTCTTTCCAACATAAAATATATTACAGAAAAAGTTTGCTCTTGAACCCAGGTCTACTCTTTGTAACCTTTGATTCAAAAAATTTCATTCATTTCGATGGGTCTTGGTTTATTGCTTCAAATTTATGTATCTACATCTGGTCTCTCTCCTGATTTCCATTAGTTCAGATTACTTGTAGGGTATCTTCATTTGGATGCCCTTCTATCAACTTGAATCCATCTTTCCTCCAAAACATGCTATTTCTCTGGACTTTTAAATTTTCATTTTTGAAGTGCCTATTTTCCCATCTTTCAACTTTAAATTTTTGTGACCATCCTGGACTCCTTGCTAGTTCTCATTTTTACCCTCATATTTCTACTTGCTAAGTTCTTTTCAATTCCCTGTGAAACTAGTCCAATGTAGGATCCTCATACCCTTGCACGTGGAGATCTTCAATATTCTTCTAAATGTTTCCCTGCCCCTTTATTCAACCCTGCAGAGAAATTTCAGGAACATATTATTGGAAGATGGCTTTGCACACTTAGTTTCCTCAGCCCCCATACCAAAGCCTTCAAGAACAATTCAGCCAGTGCCTGGTACCTACTGTTCTTTGTGCTGGTTTGTTCAGTACTTGTATTCTCAGACCTCTGAAAATTTTCCAAATTCCTCCGGAATCCCTGTGACTTTTCAGTTCATCTGAAAGTTGATAATAGTTTTCTATAAGAGGCTAAGTAAATGCCCATTTTTACATTTTTTTCTTCCTGTGTGCTCATGTTAACTTTCAAAAGTTGCCAGTCTTTAAATAAATATACGTTTTACATTTTATTATGTTTTAGCATGCCATTAAATACTGTCAACATTTTATTAAGACTTCCCTGACACTTAATACATGTTCCCATAAGCCATTTTCCTAATATTTTCTACTTTTCTTTAACTAGCAATTTAATCCCGATCTGTACACCCTGACAGTGTCAGTGAGATCCATATAATTTTTGCAAAATCTATATGTTTAGCTACAGGCATACCCCATTTTACTGTAGTTCACTTCATTGCACTTTGGAGATATTATATTTTTTGCAAAATTGAAGGTTTGTGGCAACTTTGTCTCCAGCAAGTCTGTTGGCCCTATTTTTTCAAGTGAGCATTTGCTCATTTCATGTCTCTGTGTCACATTTTGGTAATTCCTGCAATACTTCAAAATTTTTCATTATTATTGTATTTGTTATGGTGATCTGTGATCCGTGATCCTTGATGTTACTATATTGTAAACACTGTAACTGTTTTGGGGCACCACAAACTGTGCCCTTACAAGACAGAAAACTTACTCCTTAAATGTCCTGTGTGTTCTGACTGCTATCCCCCATCCCATCTCTCTCCCTCTCCTCTGGCCTCCCTATCCTCTGAGACACAATAATATTGAAATTAGGCAAATGAATGCAAATTAAAAGTGCTGCTCCAGTGAATACATGAACGACAAGAAAATGAAACAGCTTTACTGCTGATATGGAGAAAGTTTTAGTGGTTTGGATAGAAGGTCAAACCAGCAGAGCAAGACTCTCTCTTCAATTCTACAAAGGCCGAGAAAGGTGAGGAAACTGCAGAAGAAGAATTTGAAGCTATCAGGTGTTGGTTCATGAAATTTAAGCAAAGAAGCCATGTCTGTAGCATAAAAGTGCAAGGTGAAGCAGCAAATGCTGGCGTAGAAACTGTATCAAGTTATCCAGAAGATCTAGCCGAGATAATTCATGTAGATGGCTGCACTAAACCAACAGTTATTCAATGTAGAAGAAACAACCTTATATTGGAAGAAGATGCCATCTAAAGCTTTCATAGCTAGAGAGGGGAAGTCAATGCCTGGCTTCAAATCTTCAAAGGACAAGCTGAAAATAGGTAAATATTGAATACTTCAATTTAGAAATTACTGAAAGTGTGTGAATGTTCCCGGCATTGTAGAATTTTAATAAAGAACTGTGGAATGTCTGCTTCTCTCTCCCAAAACACAATTTAAAAGCTTGATAAAATTGAAGGAAAAATATATTGTTTGGAGGTATTGGCAAGCAAAGATCAATAAAAGATCAACATTTCTAAGAGAAGCAAACAGCGGTAGTACCCACATTAGCCTTCTTTTTCCCCCCTTGAGGCGTTTGTCTATTCAATGCAGGGATAATTTAGGATGAGCAGAAAGTGGGTACTTTGAGTTGTTAACAATTGTATGGATCTGAGGAGACAAATGTTGGAGTTTGAAGCTTCCAAGCTACTGGGAAGGGCAGAAGTATCTAGGGAAAG